>NW_006921646.1:81202-95682 GCF_000298275.1 Orycteropus afer afer | reverse complement strand
AGTGACTCTGTGTATTCCTTCCATCTTCTTTTGATGCTTCCTGCATCATTCAATATTTTGCCCATAGAATCTTTCAATATTGCAACTCAAGGCTTAAATTATTTCCTCAGTTCTTTCAGCTTGAGAAATGCTGCGTGAGTTCTTCCCTTTTGGTTTTCTAACTCCAGGTCTTTGCACATTTCATGATAGTAATTGGCTTTGTCTGCTCGAACTCCTCTTTGAAATCTTCTGTTCAGCTCTTTTATCTCGTCATTTCTTCCATTTGCTTTAGCTACTCTTTGCTCAAGGGCAAGTTTCAGAGTCTCTTCTGACATCCATTTTGGTCTCGTCTTTCTTTCTCATATTTTTAACGACCTCTTGCTTTCTTCATGGATGATGCACTTGATGTCATCCCACAATTCTGGTTTTTGGTCACTGGTGTTCAATGCATCAAATTTATTCTTTAGGTGGTCTCTAAATTCAGGAGGGATATATTCAAGATCATATTTTGGCTCTCATGGACTTGTTTTAATTGTCTTCAAATTGAACTTGCATATGAGTAGTTGATGGTCTGTTCCACAATCAGCTCCTGGCCTTGTTTTGGCTGAAGATATTAAGCTTTTCCATCGCCTCTTGCCACAGATGTAGTCAATCTTGTTCCTGTGTACTCTGTCTGATGAAGTCCACGTGTACAGCCACCGTTTGTGTTGTTGAAAAAAGGTATTTGCAATGAATAAGTCATTGGTCTTGCAAAATTCTATCATGCGATCTCCAGCATTATTCCTGCCACCAAGGCCAAATTTTCCAACTACCGGTGATTCTTCTTTGTTTCCAACTTTTGCATTCCAATCACCAGTGATAAGCAACACATTTTCATTGCATGTTCAGTCAATATCAGACTGCAGAAGTTGATAAAAATCTTAAATTTCCTCATCTTTGGCTTTGGTGGTTGGTGTATAAATTTGAATAATAGTTGTATTAACTTGTCTTCCTTGTAGGCATATGGATATTATCCTATCACTGACAGCATTATACTTCAGGACAGATCTTGAAACATCCTTTGTGATGATAAATGCCACACCATTCCTCTTCAATTTGCCATTCCTGGCATAGTAGATCATATGGTTGTCTGATTCAAAATGGCCAGAACTGGTCCATTTCAGCTCATTAATGCCTAGGATATCAATCTTTATGCATTCCATTTCATTTTTGACAACTTCCAATTTTCCTAGATTCATACTTTGTACATTCCATGTTGTGATTATTAATGGATGTTTGCAGCTGTTTCTCCTCAATTCGAGTTGTGCCTCGTCAGCACATGGAGGTCCTGAAAGATTTACTTTATCCATATCATTAACGTTGGTTCTACTCTAATGAGGCAGCTCTTTCCTAGTCCTATTTTGAGTGCCTTCCAAACCAAGGGGCTAGTCTTCCTGCACTGTGTCGGACAATGTTTCCAAGCTATTCATAAAGTTGCCCAGTAATGTATCAGACAGTGTTTCTCTGCTATTCATAAGGTTTTCCCTGGCCAGTTTTTGAGAAGTGGCTGACCTCTTCCTTCTTCCTAGTCTGTCTTAGTCTGTAAGCTGCACTGAAACCTGTGCACCATGTGCAACTCTGCTGGTGTCTGAAACACCAGTGGCACAGCCTCAAGCCTCATAGCAATGTACAAGCCTCACAGGATGACAAACTGACAGACAAGTTTATCTCCCTTAGCTGCTGGAAACCTCTGCACCTTCCTCTTACCTACTTCCTACCTGAAACCTGCCACTCTGTCGTCCCCAGTGGCTCCTGGTCCCTCCCTTTCCTGGCTCTAGGGGGCTAGCCTTGCCTCCTGCCCCTTTTTACATGGATATCCTGCCGCTCCTGAGGTCCCCGAGGCCGCTCCTGGTCCCTCCTTTTCCTGGCTCTAGGGTGCCAGTCTGATAGAGACTGGTAAAACACTATGGCCCCTAGTTACCCTTTGGGCCTGGAATTGGACTCACTCCCACGGCTAACTGTCAGTCAAACTAGGCAGGCCTACGAGCTGAACAACTACACCAGGGAGATGCACTCCTTAGAGCAACAACCATGTGAAATCAGAAGGGCAGCATTTGCACAGGGAGAAACTAGGCAGGAATGGATAGGTGGGAAGAGCACAAGGAAAGGGTGACCACAGAGAGGAAGCAGGAGCAGAGCTGTTACATCATGGGGACTTTAATCAGTGTCACAAAATGTATGAATTATTGAATGTAAAGTGAATATGCTTTGTAAAATTTCACCCAAATTACAATAAAAAGTTTAAAAAATAAATAAATAAAAGAAAAAGAAAAAGAACGTTTATTTCTGTTTGTGTAAAATTTTTCTTGCCCTGTTACAGTAGTGGTCTTGTACAATATTTGTCTTTTTGTTATTGACTAATTTCACTTAATCAGCATGCTCCTTAGAAGCAAGAATGGCCAGACTTCGTCTCTCATACTTTGATCATGTTGTCAGAGGGATCAAACCAAAAACCCCACTGCGATTGAGTTAATTCCAACACAGAGTAACCCCCACTGGGTTTCCAAGGCTGTACATTTTTATGGAAGTAGAGTCCCTCATCTTCCTTGCACAGAACAGCTGATGGTTTGAACCACCAACCTTTGGGTTACAAGCCAAATGCCTTACCCACTACACCACCAGAGATCCTTGTCAGAGGGACCAATTACTGGAAAAGGATATCATGCTTGGCAAAGTGGAGAGTCAGCGAAGAAGGGGAAGATCTTCAATAGGGTGACACAATGGCTGCAATGATGGGCTCAAGCAAGATTGTGAGGATGGCACAGGACAGGGCAATGTTTCGTTCTGTTGTACATGGGGTTGCTACGAATCAAAACTGACTCAACAGCACCTAACATTTCACTCAGCATAATGTCTAAGTTCATCTATGTTATGAGGTGTTTTGTAGATTCATCACTATTCTTTAAAGTTGCATAGTATTCCATTGTATATATGTACCAT
Source organism: Orycteropus afer afer (assembly GCF_000298275.1). NCBI lineage: Eukaryota > Metazoa > Chordata > Mammalia > Tubulidentata > Orycteropodidae > Orycteropus > Orycteropus afer. The sequence goes on along the minus strand of NW_006921646.1, from coordinate 92,724 downwards.
AGTTTGTTTACCCATTCAGCTGTTGATGGGCATTTAGGTTGTTTTCATCTTTTTGCTATTGTGAATGATGCTGCAATAAACATGAAGGTGCATATATTTGTTCATGTCACTGTTCTTATTTCTCTAGGATATATGCCTTGTAGTGCGATTGCTGGATCATATGGTATTTCTATTTGCAATTTTTAAAGAAAACACCATATCATTTTCATAGTGGTTACAATATTTTACAGTTCCACCAGCAGTGTATGAAGATTCCAGTCCACCATACTTTCACCAGCATTTTTTTTTTTTTTTTTTAATAACTTTGCTGTTAATGCTGGAGTGAAACAATACCTCATTGTTGTTTTTTTGATTTGCTGTCTCTAATGGATAATGATTATGAACATTTCTTTATGTATTTGCTGGCCACCTGAATATCTTCTTTGGTAAAGTGTCTTTGCATGTCCTCTGCCTATTTTTAAATTGGATTGTTTGTTTTCTTGTTTTTGATGTATTGACATTTTCTGTAAACTTTAGAGATCAGATCCTTGTTTGTATGTCACTGCCAAATTTTTTTTCCAGTCTGTAGGTTCTCTTTTTACTATTTTGGTGAAATCTTTTGAGGCACAGAAAAGTTTAATTTTTAGAATATGTCAGTCATCTAGTTGGTTTTCTGCTGTTTGTGCATTTTTAGATATGTTTGATGGTGTATTTATGCCATGTATTACATATCCCCATTTTTTTTTCTTTGATGATCTTTATAATTTTAGACTTTACATTTAGATGTTTGATCCATCTTAAGTTAGTTTTTGTATATTGTTATAGATAGGGAAGCTGTTTCATTTTTCTGCAGAGGGATATCCAGTTTTACCAGCACCATTTGTTAAAGAGATTCTCTCTTCTCCATATTGGGTTTCAACCCTTTGTCAAAGATTAGTTGTCTATAAGTGGATGGATTTTCTTCTGGGTTCTCAATTATGTTCCATTGGACTATGTCATTTTACCAACACCACACTGCTTTGACCACTGTAGCTATATAATAGGTTTTGAGATCAGGGACTGTGAAGCTTCCCACTTGTTCTTCTTTGATAATATTGCTTTGCTTATCCAGGGTCTCTTTCTTTTCCATATAAAATTGATTTTTTTTTTTTCAGTCTCTTTAAGAATATGATGGAATCTGGATCAGGAGTGTATTATGTCTGTGGATCACTTTGGGTAGTATTGGCATTCTCACAACATTAAGTCTTTTTATCCATGAGCAGGGCATGTTCTTCCATTCATGTAGGCTTCCTTTGGTTTCTTTTACTAGTGTTTTGTAGTTTTCTTTGTGTAGATCTTTTGCATCTCTCATTAGATTGATTCCTGAATACTTTATCATTTGGGTAGTGATTTTTTTTTTTTTTGTAGAAAATCCCCATTCTTTTTATTTAAATATCCTAATATATCATGAAGGAACATACACTGCACTTTAATGGTAAAAAGATACAAGTTTATAACATCTTATAAAAACTACCATTTAAAAGTGATCTTGTTCATTTGATATTCCCCTCCCCCAATAGCAAATTAAGTGTATTAAAAAAAAAAAAAAGTAGAAGGGAGATTGTTGAAGATAAAAGCCCCAGGGCCACAGCAAAAGCAAAAAGCATCTGGGGACAGGGTTAAAAGTTGTGGTGGGACTCCACTCCCTTAACCCTCCCGTATCAAACCATGGGGTACAATCAGTAGCTACGTGATGACAAGAGGCTATTGGAGGGTGGACAGAAAAGACTTGGGGTGATGGGAAGGGCAGGGCTGGCAGAGCTGCCCACCCAGAAATTGACACTCTTCTTTCCCAGGTCCCCAAATTCTACAACCCAGTCTGAACACCTGTCCTGTATCTCCCTTCCCCTTCACTCCAACACACCTGAGGCATCTTTCCAGTGCTAGGCCCCATCCCTGCTGGAGGGTTGGAGCATTGGACCTAGGAGCCTTTGCAGCCAGTCTGAAGTCTGTGATTTCCCTGGGGTAGAGGTGGGGCTCCTGGGCCCTCTGGGCATCAACTCATTCTTCTCACCCATTGGCTCTTCTCGCCTCACACATTCACTGCCCTAGAACATCAACACTGGGACAAGTGAACTAACCACATGCTCCTGAGTTCCTCTACCTCCCATCTCCCAATAATCCTAGGCAGGAGTGGTTCTGGTATGGCCCTTTGCACATATGACCAGAAATTCCTTTCTTCATACCCACCCAGGCAGGAAGCTAAGGCCTATGTGAAGGGTCAGGTCACACTCTGATCTAGAACACTCACAAACCGAGGGTCTTAGATCATGCCTATGATCCCCTTCATACACAGCTCCATCCTAGATTAGCTACAAGTGGGAAGGAGAGGTCTCCTATTTTCAAAAGCGCTTGGGAGGGTACATTTTTCTAAATGTAGCCTGCCTCCCAGAATATATTCCCAGAGGTGAAAAAGAAAATTCTCAGCCCCATCAGATCTTCTAACAGAAGTGGGGCTGGCTCACATGCAGATATATGCCCCTGCTCACCGGGACCACAGGACAAATCCAAGGAGGTCTAGATTCTGGACTACATCAAACGGAGTGTCAACATAAAGCTAGCAGAGTACAAGGAAGCAAACATTCCCAAGGAGTCTCAGATGCTGTTGGAAAATCTAAAAGGTACCCCTTCTTTCTCTCTGAAATATTCATACCTCAGAGGTATGGAGGACCCCCTTGAAAACAGCCAGGAGCTTGTTGCTGCTATTTATTTCTTGTATTTCCTGGGAAATGAAACCATACTTTTGGAGGTTGCTATCTTAGATGTCCACTGACAACTTGGTGTTCAGTTCACCCAGTCTTCATGATTATTCTTAAAATGGTATCCTTGCCCCTACAAGTCAGGACAGGCCACAGTGGGGGTCAACTAACCCCCAGAACCTCCTATAACGCTCTTTTCCTTAGCCGGAAGAGGGTTTTTATTTCACCTTAGAAAAAATTCATGCTTACAAGCCCCCTGGCTTGAGTTAGAAACACTTTATCCACCAGCCTACTAAATCAATTTAAAAAACCTCCAAGACAAAGCTCACCTGCCCCTAAATTGAGTTCTTCTCCTGCCGGGACCTGAAGCACCCTTCAGGTTTGTGAGGAAAGAGGATGTTTCATGCTCATCCTCCCTGAAGCTGAGGGCCTGAGAAGGGTTTGGCTTAATAATATGCCATCTCCTCCAAGCATACAAACATGAACACTTACATACACACACACACCTGATCACTTTTTTGGGAGGAGGTAGGGTGGTGGTGGGGGAGCAGAGAGGAACAAAGAATGATGGTTAAGAATAAAACCTACATACATTAGATTTTTCCTTCAGTTCTTTCTCTGAAGCCTCCATCCACCTCCACTATTTTTTGTTGGGTAGGAATGACCATCAAGAAGGAAGCCAAGATAAGTTCCCCCACCCAGGAATGCTGTAGACCTTCCCCAAGATACTCATAGTCTCAGATTATCTACAGAGCTGAGGGTCTGGGGCTGCTGTCCCCTGATGCATCTTTCTGGTCTCCTGTGTCCACTCCTCCAAGAGCGGGGCAGGTACAGACGGGGTGGTGGTGGGACCACTGACCTGAGGGGGTGCGCTCTTTGGTGGATTCTTCTGATCACTCCCACCATCAAGGGCCCCTTGCACCTATAGAGAAAACTGCCAGTCGGAAGTCTTGGACTGGCACCCTTGGCACATCCGTTTGTGTCTGAGTAATCGATCTGTTCGAGAAAAACACTAATGACACAGTTCACATTGGTAAGGCTTTTCACCACTGTGCACACGCTTGTGGCGCTCCAGGTGGTATTTGTGGATGAAGCACATGTCACATATATCACACTCAAATGGCTTCTCACCAGTATGAATAAGGGTGTGTCTCTTGAGGTGGTAACTGCTCCTAAAGGCTCCAAAGCAGCGTTCACAAATAAAATTTTTTGGAATCTTTACTTGAAAAGAACCATTTTGTTCCACTACCACCACCTTTTTAACAGTCTTTTTTGAATGAGAGGCCTCAACCAAGCTGTCATCCTCTTTGTGGCTCTGGGACTTATCGCTGTCTTTTCAGTGGCCCTGACTAGAGCACCTCAGCACATCAAGGCTACCTGCCCGCCCGCCATTCTCAGCCTGCTTGCTGGCAATCTGGCTCAGCATCATCTTCTTGCTGGCTGCAGTGGGTCCCAAACTCACACCTGCTAGGCCTTCACAAGCCAGGAGTCTTGCCTGAGCCATGCTGATTTCTCACTTAATGTAACCCAGAAGTTCAGGAGTTTCTTGATTCACTTTTCCTTAGACAATGTCGTTTGAAGAAAGAACCGTCACCATATCACTGTAACGACTCCTCTCTGTCCCTTCAGTCCTGTTGCCCTGTTGAACTGCCTTTGCCCTCAAATAGAATTTAGTGTCCTCCAAAGGAAAGATAGGTGTTTGAAGAATCCCTGGATTCCACCTGGCTCCTGCCTATTGTTTGAAGAAAAAGAGTCTGCTGGTCTTGCTCTTCCAGTTGAATTCTCTTGTTGAGGCTCAAGATCTCTTTCAGAAATCTGCCAGGCATGGTTTCCCACTGTCTCCCTCGCAGCACCTCCTCCAGGCTCCAGCACACCGTGCCAACCTCGCGGTCGCCTCTGCCCCTGCCGGGACCAACGCAAATGTACAAACACCAACCCGGGGCCTGTTTGCCTGGAAGCACTTTCTGGGTAGTGATTTTAAATGGAATTTATTTTCCCGATTTAGAATTTTCTTTGTTAGTGAAGAAGAATCTGACTGATTTTTGTATATTGATCTTTGTACCCTGCAACTTTGCTGAATCCTTTTATTAGTTCCAGTAGTTTTCTTGTTGAGACTCTAGGATAGTCTATATATAGAATCATATCTGCAAATAGAGATATAGTTGACCAATGCAGGGGCAAGAGTGTCCCTCCAACCCCCACACAGTTGAAAATCTACACATAACTTTTGAATCCCCCAAAACTTAACTACTATTAGTCTACTATTGACTGGAAGCCTTAACAATAACATAGATAATCATTTAACACAACTCTTGCCTTATAATAATAAGATTTATCACATGAAGACAGTCACACACACACATATAACACACAAGTATATATTAACTGTACAGCACGATGGTTATTTAAAAACTCACTGCCACTGAGTTCATTCTGACTCATAGTGACCCTCATTGGGTTTCCAAAGCTGTGAAGTTTTTCAGAAGCAGACTGCCTTATCTTTCCTCCATGGAACAGCTGCTGGGTTGGAACCACTGACCTTCTGGTTAGCAGCCAAAGTCTTAACCACTACACCAACAGAACTCCTTGCTGACTATTTACTATTCATCAAATGGAAATGGATCACCCAAAGATCTTCATCCTTCATGCTGAGTAGGCTGAGGAGGAGGAGGAGAAAGATGATAGGTTGGTCATGCTGTCTTAGAGATAACAGAGATGGAAGAGGTGAAGGAAGTGGAAGGGGAGGCAGGAGATGCAGGCACATTCTGTGTAACCTTATGGAAACAGATTGTAATTTCTGTCTGAACTTTTTACCTTTCCATTTCTCTAAAAATGTTCTTTTGTTGTTAGGGGCCATTGAGTCAGTTTCTACTCATAGAGACCTCAGGTACAACAGAGCAAAACGCTGCTGGGTCCTGCACCATCCTCACAATCATTGCTATCAGTCCATCTCATTGTGGGTCTTCCCTTTTTTGATGACCCTCTATTTTACTCAGCATGATATCCTTCTCTAGGGATTGGTCTTTTCTGACAACATGACCAAAGTATGAGAGACTAAGTCTGGCCATTCTCACTTCTAAGCAGCATTCTGGCTGTACTTCTTCCAAGACAGATTTGTTAGTTATTCTGGCACTCTATGGTACATTCTATATTCTTTGCCAACACCACCATTCAAATGTATCAATTATTCTGAGGTCCTCCTAATTTATTGTTCAAGTCTCACATGCATATGAAGCTACTGAAAATACCATAGCTTGGGTCAGGCACACCTTAGTCTTCAAAGTGATATCTTTGCTTTTCAACACTTTAAAGAGATATTTTGCAGTAGATTTGCCCAATGCAATACATCATTTGATATCTTGACTACCACTTCCATAGATTTTGATTGTGGATTCAAGTAAAATGAAATCTCTGACATCTTCAATATTTTCTTCTGTGTTTATCATGATGTTGTTTATTGGTCCAGTTGTGAGGATTTCATTTTCTGTATGTTGAGATGTCATTCGACCGAAGGCTGTTGTCTTTGATCTTCTTCAGTTAAGTTCTTCAAGTCTTCTTCACTTTAGCAAGCAAGATTATGTCATCTGCATAATGCAGGTTTTTATGAGTTTTCCTCCAATCCTGATGCTATATTCTTCCTCATATAGTTCAGCTTCTCAGATTATTTCCTTAGCATATGGATTGAATAAATATGAGGAAAGGATACAACACTGATGCATACCTTTTCTGATTTTAAACCATTCAGTATCCCCTTGCTCTGTTTAAAAAAATGCCTCTTGGTCTATGTACAGGTTCCTCATGAGCACAATTAAGAGTTTTGGAATTCCTATTCTTCACAATGTTATCCATAGTTTCTTATGATCCACACAGTCAAATTCCCTTGCATAGTCAATAAACATCTTCCTGGCATTCTTTGCTTTCAGCTAAGATCTATCTGACATCAGCAATGATGTCCCTCATTCCACATCCTTTTATGAATATGGTTTGCATTTCTGGCAGTTCTCTATTGATGTACTGCTGTAAATATTTTTATTATCTTCAGCAGAAGTTTACTTGCATGTGATATCAATGATATTGTTTGATAAGTACTGCATTCTTCTGGATCACCTTTCTTTGGAATGGGCACAAATATAGATCTTTTCCAGTCAGTTGGCCAGGTCTTCCAAATTCCTTGGCACAAGTGAACAAGCCCCTCCAGTGCTGCATCCATTTGTTGAAACATATTAATGGGTATTCCGTCAATTCCTGGAGGCTTGTTCTTTTGCCAGTTCCTTTAGTGCAGCTTGGACTTCTTTCTTCAGTACCATCAGTTATTGATCATGTGCCTGAAATGGTTGAATGTCGACCAATTCTTTTTGATATACCACTCCTCGGAAGGAAGGTTGGGCAATCCTACTTCCGTAGTGATACTGCCTCGGAAACCCAAGGAGGGGTCGCTATGAGTCGGGGCCGACTCGACGGCACATAACAACAACAACAACAACAGTGACTCTGTGTATTCCTTCCATCTTCGTTTGATGCTTCCTGCATCTTTCAATATTTTACCCACAGATTCCTTCAATATTGCAACTCGAGGCCTGAATTTTTTTGTTCAGGTCTTTCAGCTTGAGAAATGGCAAGTGTGTTCTTTTCTTTTGGCTTTCTAACTCCAGGTCTTTGCACATTTAATTTTAGTACTTTACTTTGTCCTCTTGAGTGGCTTTTGAAATCTTCTGTTCAGCTCTTTTACTTCATAGTTTCTTCCATTCACTTTAGCTACTCTCCATTCAACAGCAAGTGTCAGAATATCTTCTGACATCCATTTTGATCTTCTCTTCGTTTCCTGTCCTTTCAGTGACCTTTTACTTTCTTTATGCATGATGTTCTTGATGTCATCCCACAACTTGTCTGGTCTTTAGTCATTGGTAATCAATGCATCAAATTTATTCTTCAGGTGATCTCTAAACTCAAGTGGGATATATTCAAGATCATGCTTTGGCTCTCATGGGCTTGTTTTGGTTTTCTTCAGTTTCAACTTAAACTTGCATATGAGCAATTGATTGTCTGTCCCACAGTCAATCCCTAACCTTGGAACAATGGTTTTGTGTAGTTCTGACTGATGATATTGAGCTTCTCCATTGTCTGTTTCCACAGATGTAGTTGATTCGATTCCTGTGTGTTTCATCTGGTGAGGTCCATGCATATAGCCACCATTCATGTTGTTTAAAAAAAGTATTTGCAATGAATAAGTTGTTGGTCATGCAAAATTCTGTCGTGCAATTTCTGGCATCATTTCTATCACCAAAACCGTATTTTCCAACTACCAATGATTCTTCTTTGTTTCCAACTTTTGCATTCCAATCACCAGTAATCATCAATAAATCTTGACTGTATGTTCGGTCAATTTCAGACTACAGAAGTTGGTAAAAATCTTCAATATCCTCATCTTTGGCTTTAGAAGTTTTTTTGCTGAAGATAATTTTATTTTCTTGTAATTTGTTTTATTGTGCTTTTACAAAGTTTACAGAGCAAGTTAGTCTCTCACTCAATAGCTTCCACACAAAGCAATCCTTGACATTGGTTGCATTCCCCATGATGTGTCAGCACTCTCCCCATTTCCACCCTGGGTTCCCAGTTTCCTTCGTTGGACTTTTGTAGCCCTTCCTTGCTTCTCATTGTTTTTGGGGAAATGTTGTCCTTTTGATCTTGCATAATTAATTGTTCTAAGGAACTTGTTCCTATTGGATGTTATTTTTATTTTTATTTATTTTTAAAAAATTTTCAGTATTCCCTCCCCTCCTCGCCCATCCCTGGTAACCAACAAAGAAAAAGCTTCCTTCCATATATAAACCTTCCCTTGACTTTTTACAGTAATGAACTAATACAATATTTGTCCTTCTGTGATTGATTTATTTCACTCAGCATAATGTCCTCCAAGTTCATCCATGTTATGTGGTGTTTTGCAGATTCTACATTATTCTTTTTCATTGTGATTTGGGTGAAAGTTGACAGAGAACATTCATTTGCCATACAGCAGTTCACATACACTTTGTCTCCTGACATTGACTGCAATTTCCCACAATACAACAGCTCTCTTCCACTTCCTCCCCATAGTTACCTCTTCCCTGTGTCCTTCCCTCCCATGTACTCCTGCCCCCTAAGCTGTCTCCCTGTACATACACAACCCTTCTATTCTCACATGATTGTTCTCTCCAAGGAGTGCATATACCTAATGTAAATGTTCAGCTCATATGCCTGGAAGCCGCAGGAGTGGGTTCAATTCCAGACCTGAAGGGCAGGTAGGGACCGTAGTCTCAGGGGTTCCATCAGGCTCTATCAGACAAGCAAACCTAGTCCTTTTTTTTTTTTTTTTTAAATGATTTTGAGTTTTGTTTCACATTGTTCTCCCACTCTATCCAGGATCGCTACATAGATCCCCCTCTGAGTGGTTGACAGTGGTAGCCGGGCACCATCTAATTATTCTGGTCTCATAGACATGTAGGCTGAGGACTGCCAAGTGTGCTGGTCCCTTGGAATAATTGTTTCCATGAGCCTTTGGTTTTCTTCATTCTTCTTTGCTCTGGATGAGGAGAAATGCATCATTGCATTTAAATGGCTGCTTGTAAGCTTTTAAGATCCCAGTTGCTATTCACCAAAGTAGGATGTGGAACAATGGTTTTGTGTAGCATGTTATGCCAATTGACCATGTCCCCAGTGACCATGGCCCTGAGCCCACAGGTCCAACTACTCACTTTCTACGGGTAGCTGGCTGTGGCCAAGAAGTGACTACAACCTTGTCCCTTGTCAGCTCTACTATATACCTGGAAATTCTTACAGAATATACAAATATACTGGTAGAAACATTGTCTGCCAAACCTATATATGGTCTTGGGCACCCCCCCCCGCATAGATATACCTAATTGTTCAGCCTGTCCACCCATCTATCCACCTGTATATCAACACTTGCCATCACTGACAACATAGTACTGTATGTGCAAAAGGGTTCATCTTTGTTGTCTGTACCTCCCATGCACCTCTCTCTGTCTTTCTCTTCCTGAATACCACCATGTTGATCACTAACATTTGGTACATTGCCCTTCCCTTCACCCAAATCAATAATTGTCTCTACCTATCTAGCAGTGTTCCCTCCCCACCCCTCCCACCCCTGGTAACCAACAAAGACAATTTCCTTCCATATATAAGCCTTTCCTTGACTTTTTCCAATAACAGACTAACACAATATTTGTCCTTCTGTGATTGACTTATTTCACTCAGCATAATGTCCTTCAAGTTCATCCATGTTATGCAGTGTTTTGCAGATGCTACATTATTCTTTAGGGTTGCATAGAACTCCATTGTGTGTATGTACCATAGTTTGTTTATCCATTCCTCTGTTGGTGGTTGTTACCATCTCTTTGCTATTGTGAATAGTGCTGCAATGAAGATGGGTATGCATATATCTGTTCTTGTCCTAGGTCTCACTTCTTTAGGATATATACCTAGTAATGGGATTGCTGGATCAAATGGTATTTCTAATTCTGTCTTTTAAAGGAATAGCCAAATTGCTTCCCACAGTGTTTGTATCATTTTACAGTGCCACCAGCAGTGTATATGAGAATCCCAGTCTCTCCACACCCTCGCCAGGATATGTTTTTCTGTCTTGTTGAATTTTGCTATTATTGCTGGGGCAAGATGGTATCTCATTGTCATTTTGATTTGCATCTCTCCAATGGTTAATGATTGTGAACATTCCTGCATGTGTTGTTGGCTGCCTGAATATCCTCTCTGGTGAAGTGTCTATTCATGTTTTCTGCCCATTTTTTAATTGGATTGTTTGTCTTTTGTTGTTGAGGTGTTGGAGTTTTCTATAAGTTTTAGAAATAAGTCCCTTGTCAGATATGTTGTTGCTGGATATTTTTTCCCAATCTGTAGGTTCTCTTTTCACTCTTTTGGAGAAGTCTTTTGAAGCACATAAAACTTTAATTTTTAGAAGACCTATTCATCTAGTTTATCTTCTCCTGTTTGTGCATTTTGGGTTATGCTTGACAGTCTATTTATGTCATAAGGTAGGCCCCTAAATTTGTCCCTATTTTTTCCTTGAGGAACTTTATAGTTTAAGGTTTCACATTAAGTCTTTGAACCATCTGTAGTTAGTTTTTGTGTATGGTGTGAGGTATGGCTCTTGTTTTATTTTTCTGCAAATGGATATCCAGTTTTGCCAGCACCATTTGTTAGAGAGACCATCTCTTCCTCATTTAATGGATTTCAGCACTTTGCCAAAAATCAGCTGACCATAAATCAGTGGCTCTATTTCCAGGTTCTCAATTCTATTCTGCTGGTCTATGTGTCTTTCATTGTACCAATACCAGGCTGTTTTGACTACTGTGCCTGTATAGTAGGTTTTGAGATCTGGGAGTATGAGACCTCCTTCTTTGTTCTTCTTCTTCAATAATGCTTTGCTTATCTGAGGTCTTTTTCCTTTCTACATAAAATTAGTGATTTTTTTTTTTCCATATTCTTAAAGAATGTTGATGGGATCTGGATTGGGATTGCATTGAATGTATAGACTGCTTTGGGTAGTATTGACATTTTCACAATATTCAATCTTCCTCTCCACAAGCATGGGAAGTTCTTCCATTTATGTAGATCTCTTATGGTTTCTTGAAGTACTGTTTTGTAGTTTTCTTTGTACAGGTCATTTGTATCCTCAGTGAGATTTATTCCCAATAATTTTATTTTTTTGGTAGCTATTGTAAATGGTATTGGTTTCCTCATTTCCTTTTCAGCATTCTCCTTGCTGGTGTACAGGAATCCAACTGATTTTTG
>NW_006921646.1:74010-80531 GCF_000298275.1 Orycteropus afer afer | reverse complement strand
CCTCAGAAGGAAGGTTGGGCAATCCTACTTCCATAGTGATACTGCCTCGGAAACCCAAGGAGGGGTCACTATGAGTTGGGGCCGACTCAACAGCATATAACAACAACAACAACAATATTCATGAGAGATATTGGTCTGTATTTTTCCTTTTTAGTGATGTCTTTGCTTGGTTTTGGTATCAAGGTTATGCATGCTTTATAAAAAGATTTTTGAGGATTCCATCCTTTTCTATGTTCTGGAATAGTTTGAGTAGGATTGGTGTCAGTACTTCTCTGAATGTTTGGTAGAATTCTCCAGTGAAACTGTCTGGGCCAGGGCTTTTTTTCTCTTGGTAATTTTTTTTATGACCTGTTCAATTTCTTGTTTTGTTATGGGTCTGTTCAAATTTTCCACCTCAGTCTGTGTTACTGTAGGTAAATAATTTGTTTCTAGAAATCTGTCCACGTCTGAATTTTAATGTTTTTTGAAGTATAGTTCTTCATAGTATCCTGATATTATCCTTTTAATTTCTGTTGGTTCTCTCATGATGTTGTCCAAGTTGCTTCTTGTTCATGTTATTTCTATTCCTTCTTTCTTTTCCTTTGTTAAATTTGCCAATGGTTTGTCAATTTTATTAATCTTTTCAAAAAAACCAACTTCTAGTCTTGCTGTTCTTTCTATTTTCTGTTTCATTTACTTCTGCTTGAATCTTTATTATTTCTTTTGGTGATTGCAGGATTTTTTTGCTTCTCTTTTCTAATTGTTGGAGATGTTAGGTTAAGGTATTATTTATTTTGGTTCTTTCTTCTTTTTTTTATATGTGCATTTATTGTTATATATTGGCCTCTGACCACTGTTTTTGCTGTGTCTCAAAGATTTTGGTATGTTGTGTTTTCATTCTCATTTGATTCAAGGAATTTTTTTAAATGCATTTTATTGAAATACAATTTATGTACAGTGAAATATACACAACTCAAGTGACATGAGTCAATGATATTTTTTTCAGTGTTCCCTCCCCTCCCACCCCTGGCAACCAACAAATAAATTTTCCCTCCATATATAAACCTTTCCTTGACCCTCCACAACAACCAACTAATACTATATTTGTCCTTCTGTCAGCATAATGTCCTCCAAGTTCATCCATATTATGCAGTGTTTTGAAGACTCTACATTATTCTTTAAGCTGCATAGCATTCCATTGTGTGTATGTATCATAGTCTGGTCATCCACTCTTCTGCCAATGGGCATATAGGTTGTTTCCATCTTTTTATTCTTATAAATAGCTGTGATGAACATGGGTGTGCATGTATCTATTTCTGTCCTGGCTCTCACCTCTCTAGGATATATACCTAGTAATAGGATTGCTGGGTCAAATGGTATCTCCAATTACAGCTTTCTAAGGAAACGGTATACTGCTTTCCACAGTGATTGTATCACTTCACAGTCCCACCAGCAGTGTATGAGAGTCCCAATCTCTCCATATCCCTGCCAGCATTTGTCATTTTCTGTCTTGTTGAACCTTGCCATCAGTGCTGGGATGAGATAGCATCTCATTGTTGTTTTGATTTGCATCTCTCTGATGGCCAATGATCAGGAGCATCTCTTCATGTATTAGCTGGCAACCTGAATGTCCTCCTTGGTGAAGTGTCTATTCATGTTTTCTGCTCATTTTTCAATTGGATTGTTAATTCCTTTGCTGTTGAGGCATTAGAGTTTTCTACAAATCTTAGAGATAAGTCCCTTGCCAAATATATAATTATCGACAAATATGAATTTGTTGCTGTCATTTTTGTTATGTGCTTTTTCGTGGTGTCGGTTTCTTTGTTTCATATAATTTTCTATGCTGAACTTGTTTTGTGTATGAACCATGTTATCACTTACTTCATTGCTATTGTTTTAGTATTTGCTAAATATTTGTGCTTGTGCTTTTTAAAATTTTGATGTGAAGGTTTATCATTTTTCTTTGAGGTTACCCTGTGATTTATAGTTTTCTTCCTGAGTTTAGAACAGTCCATTCTATCTTGTAGTTGTCTTGACTTCCCTACCATCTAGAAGTTCTGTAACTACACAGTTTTTTCCTTCTTTTTGGTTTGTAGTTGTCTTCATTTGTAAATTGATGTCTCTGGTTCCCTGCTTACCATCTTGTTGGCTTATTTACTTTGAATACTTCTATAGCTGGGTTGGTTTCTGGGTTATGTCATCATGTGTGTTAATGGTCAGTTGTTGTTGGCTGTTGTTGCTTCTCTGTTCAAAAGTTTTAACAAATTCCCTTAATTTCTGCTTATCTGGAAATGTCCTAATTTCACCATCATATTTGAGGCACAATTTTGCCAGGTACATAATTCTTGGTTGGAAAATTTTCTCTTTCAAGGTTTTATATATACCATCTCATTGTCTCCTTGCCTGCATGGTTTCTGCTGAGAAATCAGAGTTTAGTCTTATTGGTTGCCCCTTGTAGGTAACTTTTTGTTTTTCCTGTGCTGCTCTCATGATTCTTTCTTTGTCTTTGACATGATGTTGTCTTGGTGATTTTCTTTTGGGGTCTATTCTGTTTGGGGTTCGTTGGACTTCCTGAACAGATATATTCTCATCTTTCATCATACCAGGAACATTCTCATCCAAAAAATCTTCAACAATTTTCTCTGTGGTTTTATTTGTCTCTTCCTGTTCTGGAATTCAGATTACATGTAGGTTATTCCTTTTGATGGTATCCCATGTGAAACATAGGCTTTCTTCATTTTGTTTTGATCTTTTTTCTGATTGATCCCGTTCCAAAGAAGTATTCAGGTATTTGCCTTCAGTCTCACTAATTCTGTCTTCCATTGGTTCAACTACTCCTTTGCCCATTCAGTGTGTTCTCTATTTCTGAAAATTTAGTATTAATCTTCTGGATTTCTATGTGTAGATTTTATATCATTCTAATTTTTCATTTATTTTGTCATTTTCTTCTTGCATTGTCTTTCAAAATTGTTTTAGTGTTTTCTCCAATTTTCTGAGTGTTTTCCTTGATCTGCCTCTCAATTTGTTGAAGATATATAAATATAATTCTTTTGAACTCCTTATCAGGGAGTTCCAATGCTGCATTTTCTTCAGGGATGTGTTTTGGGTCTGTATCCTGGTCCCTTGTTTCTCCTGCTTTATCTTGCTTCTTTGTGTGGACTGTGATGGTCTGTTGTCTTGAGGCATTGTGATATCTTTGTGTTTATATTTAATTGGTGATTGTATATTGGAGTGACTTGCCCACAATTTTCATTTTCTTTGTTTTGTTTGTATGTTATCTATGTAAGCAGAATACTGTGCTGTACTTCTCTATTCACTAGCTGACAGCACTTATACACTTACCACCTGTCTCCTTTCTGTTGTCAGCCTCTTGTATGAACCTGCTGTCCTTGGCAAACAGAGCCTATTTGTAGGTCCCTAGAATCCAAATGAGAATGCTGTCACTTTAAAATCCAAAATGGCTGCCACTTGTCAAGATTCAAAATGGCTGGGCCCTTGGTCACTTTAAATATCCAAAATGGCTACCACATGTAAACAATCAAAATGGCTGTGCTCTCCAGATAGCAGAAAGTCCACAGCTCAGATTGTCTCCCTCATTATTGTTTCCCTTCCTAGTCACAGGCCACCAGCACAGTCATCCCTGCAGCCCTTGGTGACCAGGGCTAATCTTTAGGTCAATTCTCAGGTCCCAACACCACTTGGAAATATTCAGGCTGTTGGTCCCATCAGAGTAGCTGACAGTCTGCAGCTCCAACTGTCTTGATACTCACTGTTTTTGTTCAGGTTTTCCCACTAGTTGGTGCCTAATCCACTTCTTTATTGTTTCTTTCAAAGCTCAGGGCTCCAGGATTATCCTCTGTATGTCTGTCAATTGGTTTATCTTTTCTTTGTTGAAG
This sequence comes from Orycteropus afer afer, assembly GCF_000298275.1. Lineage (NCBI taxonomy): Eukaryota > Metazoa > Chordata > Mammalia > Tubulidentata > Orycteropodidae > Orycteropus > Orycteropus afer. The sequence goes on along the minus strand of NW_006921646.1, from coordinate 76,656 downwards.
AGGGTCTGTGTTGCTTGTCTGCCTATTCCTCCATCTTACCGGAAGTCTGATTCATGGAATTTTTTAATTTCATTTTTTATTGCTTCAATTACCTAGTCATTTTTAAGGAGGGAGTTATTCAGTTTTCATGTCTTTACTCTTTTTCTATTGATCTTCCTATTGTTGATTTCCAGTTTTATAGCATTGTGATCTGAGAAGATGCTTTGTAGTATTTCAGTATTTTAAAATTTATTAAGGCTTGCTTTGTGGCCTAACATATGGTCTAACCTAGAGAAAATTCCATGTGCAGTGGAAAAGAATGTACGTTGTGCTGTTGTTGGGTGAAATGTTCTGTAGATGTCTATAAGGTCAAGTTGGTGGATTGTATTGTTTAGTTCTTCCGAGTCTTTGTTGATTTTCTTTCTAATTGTTCTATCTTTGATTGAACTTTCGTAGTGATACTGCCTCGGAAACCCAAGGAGGGGTCACTATGAGTCTGAGTCGGGTCCGACTCGACGGCACATAACAACAACAACACTCTGAGTGTGGAGTCATCTATTTGTCTTATCAATTCTGTTAAAGTCTGATTTATATATTTTTGGGCTCTTTCATTGGGTGCATAGATATTTATTATGGTTATGTTCTCTTTTTCAATTGATCCTTTAATCATACAATGTCTTCCCTTGTCTCCTACGGTGGTTTTTGTCTTAAAGTCAATTTGATCAGAAAGTAATATTGCCACTCCTGCTCTTTTTTTGGTTGCCATTTTCTTGGTATATCTTTTTCCAACATTTGAATTTTAGTTTATTTGTGTCTTTTTATCTACAGTGTGTCTCTCATAGAGAGCATATTTATGGGTTATGTTTTCTCATCCAGTCTGCAACTCTCTGACTCTTGAGTGGTGCATTTAGTCCATTAACATTCAATGTAATTATCAACAAGTATGAATTTGTTGCTGTCATTTTATTATGTGTTTTTTGTGGTGTTGCTGATTTCTTCATTCCATATAATTTTTTGTGCTGAGCTCGTTTTATTTATGAATCATGTCAGCACTTCCTTCATTGCTATTGTTTTAGTATTTGCTAAATATATGTGCTTGTGCTCTTTTTTATTTTGATGTGAAGGTTTATCATTTTTCTTTGAGGTTACCCTGTGATTTATAGTTTTCTTCCCAAGTTTAGAACAGTCCATTATATCTCACAATTGTCTTGACTTCCCTGCCATCTAGAAGTTCTGTAACTACACAGTTTTTTCCTTCTTTGTGGTTTTAGTTGTCCTCATTTGTCAATTGATGTTTCTGGTTCCCTGTTTACAATCTTGTAGGCTTATTTACTTTGGATAATTCCATAACTAGGTTGATTTCTAGTTTATGTCATCTTGTGTGTTAATGGTCTGTTATTGTTTGCTGTTGTTGCTTCTCTGTGCAAAGGACTCCCTTGAGCATCTTTTGTAAGGTTGGCCTGGTTTTAACAAATTCTCTTAATTTTTACTTATCTGGAAATGTCCTAACACCATTATATTTGAGGGACAATTTTTCCAGGTATATAATTCTTGGTTGGAAATTATTTTCTTTCAGAGTTTTATATATACCATCCCATTGCCTTCTCATCTGCATGGTTTCTGCTGAGAAATCAGAGCTTAGTCTTATTTGTTGCCCTTTGTAGATAACTTTTCATTTTTCCTGTGCTGCTTTCAGGATTCTTTCTTTGTCTGTGGTTTTGGTGAGTTTTACGATGATATGTCTTGGTGATTTTCTTTTGGGGGTCTATCCTGTTTGGGGTTCATTAGACTTCTTGAATAGATATTTCTCATCTTTCATCATATCAGTGAAATTCTCTTCCAACAAATCTTTGACAAATTTCTCAGTGGTTGTGGTATTTAAGGTTGTGTGTCAACTTGGCTGGGCCTGCCTGGTTGAGTGGCTGGGCAGCTGGTGGTAGTTATGATGAGAATGGCAATCAGCTCCATGGTGGGATCTACCACAAGCAGCTGAGTAGCTGCTTTAGGGATGTGGTCTGCTTCTTGCATATAAGCAGCAGCTTTGGGAATGGTCTCTAGTTTATGGCATGCTTGAACCTGCCTATAGCTGAGTCATTGTTCAGCAGCCTGCCATGCTCTGCCAATCTTAGGACCTTCAATGGAGTTGAATTAGTCACCTGCTATGTTGTTTGGTAACATTGGGACTGTGCCTTTTTACTTGAGGTTTGTCAGCCTCAGCAGCTGGCAGCTGTCTGAGTGAAGAAAAGCCTCCAGCTTCAGTGGGCCAGGAGCAGGAGGCAAAGCTGAAGCCCAAGGTTGAAGGGCTTTCACCTAGCCCCTAGAGCCCGGCTCTTTGAACTTGGACTTAAAGCTTCCAAAATGCAAGAGAATAAACTCCTGTTTCTTAAAGCCATCCCATTTGTAGTATTTTCTGTTAGAGCAGTACAGAGATAACCAGAACAGTAGTTTTATTTGTCTCTTCCTGTTCTGGAATTCCGATTATATGTAGGTTATTCCTTTTGATGGTATCCCACATGAACCTTAGGCTTTCTTCATTTTGTTTTGATCTTTTTTTCTGATTGATCCCTTTCCAAAGAAATATTCAGGTATTTGTCTTCAATCTCACTAATTCTGTCTTCCATTGATTCAGTTCTGCTCCTCTGCCTGTTCTTTGTGTTATCTATTTCT
>NW_006921646.1:71542-73870 GCF_000298275.1 Orycteropus afer afer | reverse complement strand
TCTTTTGAATTCCTTATCAGGGAGTTCCAATGCTGCTTCTTCCTCAGGGATGTGTTCTGGGTCTGTATCCTGGTCCCTTGTTTCTCCTGCTTTATCTTGCTTCTTTGTATGGACTGTGATGGTCTGTTGTCTCCAACATATTGTGACATTTTTGTGTTTCTATTTAATTGGTGATTGTATGCTACAGTGATTTGCTCAAGATTTTAATTTTCTTTTTGTTTGGATGTTATCTGAGTAAGCAGGGTACTGTGCTCCTCTATTCATTAGTTGGCAGCACTTATGCGCTCACCACCTGTCTCCAGTCATCAGACTCCCATATGTCCATGCTGTCCTCGGCAAACAAAGCCTATTCTTAGGTCCTGTTTTCATCCAGGTTCTTCTACTAGTTGGTGTTTAATCCACTTCTGTATCCTTTCTTTCAAAACTCAGGGCTCCAAGATTATCTTCTGTGTGTCAATTGGTTTCTCTTTTCTTTGTTGAAGAGGTTCTGTGTAGCTTGTCTGCCTATTCTGCCATCTTAACAGAAGTCCTCTAGTGCATACATTTGAATAAAAATCATGTTAACTGGTCTTCCAGGTGTATGGATATTATCCTATCACAGACAACATTGTATTTCAGTATAGATCTTGAAATGTTCTTTTTGACAATTAACACATTGCCATTCCTCTTTAATTTGCCATTCCTGCATATTAGACCATATGATTGCTTGATTGAAATGGTAAATAACAGTGCTTTTCAGCTCTCTAATGCCTAGGATATAGACCTTTATGACTTTTATGCTTCTGTTTCATTTTTGACGCTTCCCATTTTCCTAGATTCATACTTCATACATTGCAAGTTCTAATAATAAATAGATGTTTGCAGATGTTTCTTTGCATTTTGAGTATGCCACATCAGCAAATGAAGGTCCCAAAAGCTTTACTCCATCCCCATCATTAAAGTCAACTCTACTTTGAGGAGGCAGCTCTCTTCCCCAGTCATATTTTGAGTGCCTTCCAACCTGAGAGGCTTATCTTCCAGCAATATATCAAGGTTGCAGTGACCTTTTCTTTAAAAAAAAAAAAAATCCAGATGTGGACCTGGACACATTCTTTTTTCCTAGTCTGTTTTAGTCTGAAAGTTCTGCTGAAACCTGTCCACCCTGGATGACCCTGCTGGTATTTCAAATACCAGCAGCACAGCAACCACCACTGTTATGACAAATGAACAGATTGAGTGGCTGAAAATATTCCTAAACAGTATCAATCCTTGGGGAATAAACTCTGTGTGTAAGTGGCTCCTGCAATTTAAACTCATGTTGTTCAAGGTTTCAATTGCAGTTTCACTTCTTCTTCACCAGTTTGGATGCTTTTCAGGAATGTTTTCAGTCTCCACTGAAAATAATGCTAGCTTTTGTATATGCCCTTAATTATGCTGAAGAATTTACTTATTATTATTATTTTGTTGAGCATTGTTATCAGGAATGAGTTGGGTTTTTTCAAATGTCTTTTCTGCACCAATTGATATGATCATGTGGTTCTTTTCCTTTGTTTTATTTATGTGATGGATTACATTGACTGTTTTTTCTAATGTTGAACCATCTTTGCACACCTGGTATGAATACCACTTGGCCATGGTATATTATTTTTTTAAAATATATTTTTGGATTCTATTGGCTAGGATTTTGTTGAAAAATTTTGCATTTATATTCATAAGGGCTATTAGTCCTTATATATATATGGATATATATATATATATTAGTTTTTTCAGTGATGCTTTTGCCTGGTTTTGGTTTCAGGGTTATACTTGTTTCATAAAATGAGCTTGGGAGTATTCCATTCTCTTCTATGTTCTAGAATAGCTGAGTAAAATTGGTGTCAGGTCTTCTCTGGATGTTTGGTAAAATTTGCCAGTGAAGCTGTCTGGGATAGGACATTTTTGTCAGTTTTTTTTTTTTTTTTTTTAAATGACCTGTTGACTTTCTTCTTTTGTGATGGATCTACTCAAAATTTCTACCTCAGATTGTGTTGGTTTGGGTAGGTAATTTATTTCTAGAAATTTATCCATTTTTCTAGGTTTTCAAATCTGTGGGAGTACAGTTCTTCATAATATTCTGTTACTATCCTTTTTAATTCAGTTAAATTTGTAAACAGCTTGTCAATTTTAGTAATCCTTTCAAAGAACCAATGTCTAGTCTTGTGGATTCCTTCTATTATTTATCTGTTTCTTTTATTTCTACTTCAATCTTTATTATAATTTTCTTTGTTTTGGTGACTGTAGGTTTTTTTTTTTTTTTTTTTTTTGTGTTTGTTTATGACTAATGGACAAAAGTTTCCTAATTTGAGTTTT
>NW_006921646.1:66371-67966 GCF_000298275.1 Orycteropus afer afer | reverse complement strand
CTCCTTTGCCCTTCCAATGTGTTATCTATTTCTGACAATTTAGTATTAATCTTTGGATTTCTATGTGTAGATTTAGAATCACTTCTAATTTTTTCATTTATTTTGTCATTTTGTTCTTATATTTTCTTCCAAAATTCTTCTAAGGTTTTTTTCTGTGTTTCTCAATCCTTGAAGATACCTAAAGATAATTCTTTTGAATTCCTTATCAGAGAGTTCCAATGCTGCTTCTTCCTCAGGGATGTGTTCTGGGTCTGTAACCTGTTCCCCTGTTTCTACCCCTTTATCTTGCTTCTTTGTGTGGACTGTGATGGTCTGTTGTCTCTGAGGCATCATGGTAGTGTATTAAGATCTCTGTTAATTGTTTTTGAAGAGCAGCCAAGGGTGATTCAGGCTCTACTTGGTGGTTTTTTTATCATTGGCCAGTTGGTGGAGAAGGAGGTAGTGGCTCTCGCTCAGTAAGTGAAGTTGCCAGAGGTGTGGGTGTAGTTGTGTCTTATGGAGACTGTTGTTGTCTCCCACTCAGTTAGACACAAATTACAACCAAATAACCATCAAGACACCTAAAAGCACATGGACATAAAACACACCATGTAATCACACAGGAAGAGAAGCCAAAAAAAGAAAAAGAGAAAAAGAAGAAAAAACAAGCAAACCTGCAATATCTGGGGATAGGGTACTAAGAGAAAAAAAGTAGAGAAGGAGAATAATGTAGGAAAAAAAATGGGAAAAATGCAAAAAGAAAAACAAGGAATGGGGTTAACCATGAGAAAAAAAGGGGGGGAGGAGAAACCCCTTAAATTAAAAAAAAAAAAAAAATTCAACCAGGGACAGGGAAAAGAAAAAAAATGCTGAAAACTAGGACCTAGGAGGGGAAGATCAAGAATAATAATAAAAAGGACAAAAGTATTAACAATAATAGTTGTTTTAAAACAGACAAATACAAGTAAACTAATACAAGAAAAAATAAAGTGAAAAAGAAAAAAAAGAATCAGTGGAGGACAGGGCAGGGCACCCAGGCTCCGTCTGATCACACAGACTGTGATGGAGTTCCTGTGGGCCCAGAAGGTAGGTGGTAGTGGGGGTGGCCGTACCTCTACTCACCAAGCAGGTGTGGGGTATGAGTAACAAGAGGAATGTCGTACCTTTTCAGTCTTGCAGGTCTGGAATGTCCTTGGGTTGCTGGAAAGCAGAACATGTTCTTAAGCCCCAGGAATCTGTGAGAGTGCTGTCTCTTTAAATATCCAAAATAGTCAAGCCGCTTTTAAACCTTCAAAATGGCGGCATCCTCCAGACTGGCAAAAGTCCACAGCTCAGCTGGCCTTTCTCTTCATCTTCTCCATTTACTCCCCAGCCACCGTGCACAGTCCTCTGTGCAGTTCCTGGCTAGCAAGGCTAATTTTTAGGTTAATTCTTAGGTCCTACCACCACTCAGGAATCTTCAAGCTGTCCGTGCCATCAGGCTCACTCAGGATCGCTGCCACATGGCAGCTCTGTATGTCTCCTTTTTGGGTATTTTCACGCAAATTCTTCTGCTAGTTGGGGTTTAGTCCACTTCTATATCCTTCCCTTCAAGGCTCAGGGGTCCAGGATTATCT
>NW_006921646.1:56765-66271 GCF_000298275.1 Orycteropus afer afer | reverse complement strand
TTTTTGCTTTTCTTTTCCTAATTGTTGAAAATGTTGTAGTAAGGTGTTGATTTTGGTTCTTTCTTCTTTTTTGATGTGTGTGTTTATTACTGTAAATTGTCCTCTGAGCACTGCTGTTGCTATGTGTCAAAGATTTTAGTATGTTTTGTCTTCATTCTTGTTTGATTCAAGACAGCATTTCACTTTTCACTTCTTCTACTACCCAGTAGTGTTTAAACAGGATGGGACTAAGTTTCCATGTTTTTTTTTTTTAATTTTTTCCCCTTAATCTTCCTGTTGTTGACTTCTAATTTTATAGCATAATGATTCGAGAAGATGCTTTCTAGGTATTTTAGTGTTTTAAATATTGTTGCAACTTGCTTTGTGGCCTGACATATAGTCTCCTCTGGAAAATGTTCCATATGCACTGTAGAAGAATATATATTGTGCTTTTGGGGGTGAAGTGTTTTTTATATATCTATGAGGTCAAGTTGGTTGATTGCATTGTTTAGATCTTTTCTATCATTGTTGAGTTTCTTTCTAGTTGTTCTTTTCTTCATCGAAAGTGGTATGTGAAAGTCTACTATTATTGTGGAGCTGTCTATTTCTCTTTTCAAATCTATTACAATTTGATTTATGTTATTTTGGGGCTCTTTCATTGAGTGTGTAGATATTTATTAAGGTTATATCCTCTTGCTAGATTGACCCTTTACTCATCATATAATGTCATTCATTGTCTCTTCTCCTGGTTTTTGCCTTAAAGTCTATTTTATCAGAAATTAATGTTGCCACTCCTGCTCTCTTTTGGTTGTCATTTACTTGACATCTTTTGATTTTTAGTCTATTTTTTGTCTTTGTATCTAAAGTGTGTCTCTTGTAGACAGCATATTGAGGAGTCATGTTTCCTTATCCATTCTGTTACTATCTGTCTCTTTACTGGTGCATCTCAATCCTTTTACTGTCAATGTAATTATCAACAGGTATGAATTTACTACTGTCATTTTGCTGTGTTTATTTCTGTGGTGATTTCTTTGTTCCATATATTTTTCTCTACTGACTTCATTTTGTTTACAGATTTTCTTATCATTTCCTTCATTATTGTTGTATTAGTGTTTACCAAATGTGGTAGTTATGTTTGTGTGTATGTAGCTTGGCTGGGCCTGGTTGAGTGGCTGGGTAGCTGGTGGTAGTTATTCCCTATGATGAGACTTGTAATCAACTCCATGGTGGGATCTACCACAAGCAGCTGAGTAGCTGCCTTTGGGATGTGGTCCACTTCCTGTATATTAGGAGAAGCCTTGGGAATGGTCTCTAGCTTATGGCATGCTTGGACCCTGCATGTAGCCATGTCATTGCTCAGCAGCCTGCCATGCTCTGATGACTTTGGGCCTTACAATAGACTTAAGTTAATGGCCTGCTGTGTGGTTTGGTAACATCAGGACTGTACCATTGTATTTGTCAACCTTGGGGCTTCTCAGCCTCAGCAGCCAGGAGCTGTCTGAGTGAAGAAAAGCCTCTAGCTCCAGTGGGCCAAGAGCAGGAGGCAGAGCTGGACCCCGAGGTTGAGGGGCTTTCACCCAGCCCTTAGAACCTGGCATTTTGAACTTGGACTTAAAGCCTCCAAATTGTACGAATAAACTCCTGTTTTGTTAAGGCCATCCCATTTGTGGTATATTCCTGTCAGAGCAGCACTAGGTAACCAGAACACTGAATTTTTATGATTTTCTCCTTTTTATTTTCATGAACAGATTTATTAATGGTTTTCAGGTTACCTTCTGATTTAGTATTATCTTCCAAAGAGCTTAAAAATGTCCATTTTATATTGATATTGTCTTGACTTCCTCTCCCTTTGGAAATTCTGTAACTGTATCATTTATTCTCCGTAGTTTTGTAGGCTTTGTAGTTTTCATTGTTTACAAATTGACATCTCTGGTTCCCTGTTTATAGCTCTGCAGGTGTATTTTATTTTTGATACTACTATATCTGGATTGCTTTCCGGGTGATATTGTCATGTGTTTTAATCTCTGGTTGTTGTCTGTTTTTGGTTCTCTGTCTGAAGGACTCCCTTTAGCATTCTGTAAACTTAGTCTCATTTTTACAAATTCCTGTAAGTTCTGTTTGTCTGGAAATGTCCTAATTTCATCATTGTATTTGCATGACACTTTTGTGGGATATGTAATTCCTAATTGGCAATTTTTTTATTTCAGGGTTTTATATATGCCATTCCATTGCCTTCTTGCCTGCATGGTTTCTTCTGAGAAATCAGAGCTTTGTCTTATTGGTTCTCCATTGTGGGTGGCTTTTTATCTTTCCCAAACTACTTTCAGAATTCTTTCTTTTTCTTTGGTTTTGGAAAGTTTGATTATGATATGTTTTGGTGATTTTCTTTTGGTGTCTATTCTATTTGGGGTTCATTGAGCTTCTTGAATGCATATCTTCTTGTCTTTAATGGTATTAGAGACTTTTTTCCCAACAAATTTCTGACAAAAAGTTTTTTTTTTTTTTAATCACGTCTTGTTCTGGAATCCAAATATATATAAGTTTTCCGTCTTGATTGTCTCCCACATAATTCTGAGGCTTCCTTCATTTTTTTTTTTCTTTTGATTGTTCCTCTAAAAAATTGTTGTTGTTAGATGGTGTCAAATTGGTTCTGACTTACAGCGACCCTTTGTACAACAGAATGAAACACTGTCTGGTTCTGCACCAGCCTCACAATCCTTGCTATACTTAAGCCCATTGTTACAGCTACTGTGTCAGTCCATCTCATTGAAGAAATTTGTCATCAATATTATTAATTCTGTTTTCCATGGATTTAATTCTACTCCTTTACATTATCTATTTCTGTAATTTTAGTATTCATCTTCTAGATTTCTACTTGTTGCTTTTGTATGATTTCTAATTTTGCATTTATATTGTCAGTTTGTTCTTGTCTTTTTTTTCCTGGCTGCTTCTAGAGTTTTGTCTGTGTTTTCATAGATCTATTTCTCAATCCATTGAAAGTACCTAAGTATAAATCTTTTGAATTCCTTATTAGGTAATCCCAAAAGCATGTCTTCCTCTGGAGGATTTTCTGTCCCTGTATTTTGATCACTTGTTTGAACCATCTTGTACTTTGTGTGTGTGTGTGTGATTTGAAGTTGTCTGTTATCTCTGAGACACCGTGGTATTATTGTATTAGTTTGTTGATTTATGTTGATTTGCTTCATGCTGATTTTTTGTTTTCTTTTGTTTTACTGTATCTGGGCAATGGGGTGAGTGTGCCCTTCTGGTCACTAGTTTGACAGCATTGGGGCACTCACCACATCTCCAGGTGGTCTGAGTAGCAGGTGAGAGTGTAGGCACAAGTCTCTGATCTCTGTTCATTTAATGCTGCTGAGAGCAGGCTGGGTAGGTGCTGGCCACATTACTTGGGTTACATAAAATGGCACAGCTGTGTCAGACCTCCCCATCCAATTTCACAATAAATAAATAAATAAATAAACTCACTGCCATCAAATCGACTCTTGACTCAAAGTGATCCTTTTTGGGTGTCTGAGGTGGTAAATCTTTATGATGAGCAGTCAAATGCCTTGGGCATTATGTCACCAGAGCTCCAAATTTCATGAAAGGAAAGAAACTCAAGAACAAAATCAGTCCAAAGCCGATTGCTCTGAGGGAGGGGTCAGATGTAACTCCACCCTCCAACCATTTTACCAGTTCTGACACCAATTGTCCCTTCTATGGCACTCCTTACTTCTATGTTGGGTTTGATAATTTGTTGCAATGGTCACAGAGAACTCAAGGACCATACTTACAGTCATGGAGTTTATTAGGGAAGTAACTTCAAATTGGGATCAGGATCAAGAAGCATGTAGGCAAAGGTTTCCTCAAAGAAGAGAGCACGTATCTCCCTTCTTCAGTGTAAGACAGCTCTCTGAGCTCCTCTTGGCCATGCAAGCAAGCAGGGACTTCTCTCTGCCTTTCATGCCTCTTGAGCACAGGCCTTCTCAGGACAGGATCCTCTCCACTCTGGCCTCTTCCCTGCTCAGGCAAGTGTTACAAAGCTTTTTAGCTTCATCACTAAGTGCCCAGGGACACCCCAGTCCGCCAGAAAGCCTCCTGCCCAAAGACACTCAACTTTCTTGCTCTGTGGGTCAGTGAGCTTACCTCCACCAAGTACCCAGAGGCCCCATACTCCACTAGCAAGCTCCTGCCCAAAAGGCTTAGCTTTCTCACTCTGGGGGTTGGCATGCCAACTGTAGCTGCCTCACGCTATGGGCCAGAGCCCATTGTGCTGTCTCGTGTTGGTCTTCTGGTTCTTTTGCCACTGCTTCTTTGTCACTGGATTCTGCTGGGCTTGCTGCCACTTCTTGCTGCTGCTGTACTGTCTCTCACTGTATTCAGTGTTATAGCTCTATTTCCTGGGTCTAGGAAGTTCTCAGAGCAGGGACGCTGCATCCAAAGGACATGCTTTACTCCTGGCTTGTCTTTTTGATGGTAGTGAGGTTCCTTCCCACTTCTGGGATTGGCTCTGTTTAAGCCTAGTGGCAAAACTGACCAGTTCCCTTGTTAAGGTTCCATACATTTTATTTGTATTATTAGCTGGATACCCAATTCCTTTGGTGGGCCACAGTATATTATTTGTAAAATCCCTACCCCATCATTTTGTAGAAATCCCAAGACCATGGCTAAAACCCAAAAATCCCACCACCATTGAGTTGATTCTGACTCATAGCAACCCCTATAGGGTTTCCAAGTCTGTAACTCTTTATGGAAGCAGACTGCTGCTCCTGTGGAATGGCTGGTGGGTCTGAACCACTGACCTTTTGATTAGCAGCCCAATGCCTTAACCACAGCACCACCAGAGCTCCTCCATGTCACAAGACCATGGCTAGAAGAGCCAAATTAAGTAAGTCACTGCACCAGAGCTTGTAGCTGCATCATTCCAATTTCTGACTCCCTCTTTACATGGTTGTTTTTGCCCATGTGTATCTGTGTCCTTCTGTGTGTTCTCTTTTCTTATAAGGACATCAGTCACTAGATTAAGTCCACCCTAATCCAGTATGACCTTGTCTTAACTTGATTACAATGGAGTTAAAATAGAAATCATTGTAGGTGTGGCGAACAGGGAAGTCCTCTCAGTCAAGGGGGTTTGGAGCTAAGCCTTAAATACTGGTTTGGATCATGTCAGAGAAAAAGACAGTAGTTGACATCATAGGCCTGGCATATAGCTCCACATTTTCAAAGGCTCTATTACCAAATAAAATCACATTCACTGGGGGTTAAGACTTGAATTATGTTGTTTTTGTTTTTTCCTTTTCTTGGACATAATTAAATCCATTACATTCCCCCTGCCTCCATTTTCTCATGGATAACATAGAGATAATAACATTTTTCAAGAGTTGTGGTAGCAAGTTGGTAGAATATCCCCTAGTAATTCAGAAATCCATTGAATACTCAGGAATTTGGTTGTAGGATGGAAGGATGGTGAACTAGTTACAGAAACTTTAACCAAAGGGTCAGAGCCTAGAGCAGTGAATCCTGATGGGAGAGATGGTACATGTGGAGAGAGGTGAAGTGGGTTGAGGGTAGAAAAGTAGACAATTTGTGCAAGTAACATAATCTTGGTCCAGGGCAGGTGTGTGTGATTTCAAAAAGATATTAAAGGAAATCATAAATGTGGTCTCATGCTATTGGTTTTAGAGCATAAACAACTGATTGACTGAACAACCTCTGTTTTATAAAATGGAGGTTTGAGTTAAACTTCCTGGAATCTTTCTGGAAGAGGAACCTGAGGACTTAGAGTGGGTGGTTTTAGGAAATGACTAGAAGAGATTTATTCTTATAACTATACTCTTAGGAAAAGCATGAGACCACATTTGTGACTTCCTTCAATGTGCAATGCCAGTGATGTTACTGCAGTTTGTTTTAGTTTTGGGTACCTCTGACTTCTGGTAGAATAATATTGCCAAGCTTGTGTAAATATATGCCGGGTCTGTGATGCCAACTGCCTTCCTCTTCTCCAACATGAATCCAACCTAATATTTAAAGCTCCCCTCCAGATGCCCTTGACTGAGAAGACTTACCTGTCCACATAACCACACAATTTTTCTTTTAAATCCACTGTAACTACTGCTTACTTGCTTCACCATTTTTTAAAAAAAATTTATTTTCTCTCTCTCCCCAGCTAACTATAAGTGAAGCAATGTGGAGGCAGAGTCCATATTTCCTGCCTCTGGGTATTCCTTGTATGGTGTTGCACATAAACACCATGGCTAGTTCACTGCAGGCATGTGGTGGCCAGGCTAGAGGAAGGCACAGGGGAAAAAGGACAGGACTCATCTTTGGGCCTTTGGGTTGCTGTGTGCCATCAAGTCAATTCCAACTCATAGTGACCCTATAGGACAGAGTAGAACTGCCCTCATAGTTTCCTAGGCTGTAATCTTTACAGTAGCAGATCACCTTTTCTCCCAAGAAACTGTTGGTGTATTTGAACCACTGACTTTACCATTAGCAGCTGAACACTTAACCATTATGCCACCAGTCTCCTTGGGCCCTTGGGTAGCGACAGTAAAAGAAAGGTAGCACGTGGGAACCTGGCCGGGTTTCCATAATTTCTTCAGCCTTAATAATACATACATAGTTGTCAAATAACCAACAATGGATAGGGAATTTCAAACATTCTTTTGGGTTGGTTGGAGGTGAGGGGACAGTTATATTTGTAGGGAGGAGGGGAAGGAAGGAGCTGCTTCACAGAACACAGGTTTCTGGGTTTTCTGTCCTGCTTTATTCTAAAATTCTCTCAGTCTTCACATATAGAGAAGTGAAATCTACTATCATTTCCTGCTGCTGCTTCACCAAAGATTTCACTTCTCCTTTGGCTGCCAGAGCACAGACTTAGACATGAGAGGGATGCTGTCTACTAACCTCACTGCTGCTTGAGGAAGGCCAGGCTTGGCAGGCACATGTTACCACACAACAAGAATTCATTTGTCAGGAGTAGGATTTGTAGACACTGAAAAAGATTCTGAGACACTGTTCCTGCAAGGTTAGGCTCACTGCTTACTTGAGGGGAAGGGGAAAAGTATGTGTAGGGTGTGTATGTGAAGGAAGGGCAGAATTCACACTTCAAGCTAACCAAAGAGAAAGTAGAAGAGACACTGGTTCTAAGAGCAAAAGGAACTCAGAACAAGAGAGCTAGGCTGTGGGTGGAATGGGTTGGGTATTGTGGCTCTTCCTTTTTTTCCTTTACTCATCAGAGGCCACCACTATCCTCCTTTATCATAGTGTCCCAATCCAGGAGTGTGTGGGCACACTCAAGCATTTGAGTGTGTACATGTGTGTGTTTAACAGCAGTATGAGAAAGAGTTAAAATTTCTAGACCTTGGATGTGAATCTCTGGATCTGTTTTTCTACTTGTAAAATAAGGACAATTAACAAATCTGTGAAGATTAAATGAGACAGCATATTAAGGAGCTATCTAGCACAGTACAAAGTGTAACAAAGTGGAACCCCACAAATGTTCTACCCTCCACCTCCTGTTATGCACCTACTCCAAGACATCTGATGGTTCATTAGAAAGGTTACAGTGTAGTAACTAATGTGGTGTTGATAACGGGAGTAGTTGGGAAGTATGGACAGAGATTCAGTTTATCTCAATTGTTGTTGTTGTTAGATGTTGTTGAGTTGGCTCTGACTCATAGCAACCCTATGTACAAAAGGGTCCTGTGCAGTTCTCAATCTCTGCTATGCTTGAGCCCATTGTTGCAGCCACTGTGTCAATCCATTTCATTGGGGCCTTCCCCTTTTTCTCTGACCCTCCACTTTACCAAGCATGATATCATTCTCTAAGGAATGGTCCCTTCCAATAACATGACCAAAACAGGTGAGATGAAGTCTGATCATTCTTACTTCCAAGGAGCATTCCAGCTGCACTTTCTCCAGGGCAGATTTGTTCCTTCTTCTGGCAGTCCATGGTATTTTCAGTATTCTTCACTAACACCATAATTCAATGGCATCAACTCTTTTTCAATCTTCCTTATTCATTGTCCAGCTTTTACATGCATATGAGGCAATTGAAAATACCATGGTTTGGGTTGGGCACACCTTAGTCTTCAAAATGGTATCTTTGCCTCTGGTGGCATAGTGCCTAAATCATTTGACTATGAACCAGAGGCTGGCGGTGGCAGTTCAAACCCACCAGCCACTCCTCAGAAGGAAGATTGGGCAATCTACTTCCATAGAGACATTGCCTCAGAAACTCAAGGAGGGGTCGCTATGAGTTGAATCAACTCCACGGCAGTGAATTTTGTTGTTTTTTTTTCCCCAAAAAAGATTTGACCAATGCAATACATCTCATTTCCTGCTTGGTGCTTCTATGTGTGTTGACTATGGATCCAAGTAAAATTAAATCCTTGACAACTTCAATCTTTCTCTATTTATCATGATGGTGTTTTTTGGTCCAGTTGTGAGGATTTTAATTTTCTTTATGTTGAGTTGTAACCCATACTGAAGACTGCACTCTTTGATCTTCATCAGTAAGTGCTTCAAGTCATCTTCAAGTTCAGCAAGCAAGGTTGTGTCATATGTATACTACAGGTTGTTAATCATTCTTGTTCCAATCCTGATGCCACGTTCTTCTTTATTTAGCCCAGCTTCTCAAATTATTTGCTCAACATACAGATTGAATAAGTGTGGTGAAAGGATACAACCCTGACATATACCTTTCCTGATTTTAAACCATGCAGTATCCCCTTGTTCTGTTTGAACGGTAGCCTCTTAGTCCATGTACAGGTTCCTCATGAGGGCAAGCAAGTGTTCTATAATTCCCATTCTTCACAATGTTATCTATAATTTGTTATGTTCCACATAGTCGAAAACCTTTGCATAGCCAATAAAACACAGGTAGACATCTCTCTTGTATTCTTTGCTTTCAGCTAAGACTCATCTGACATCAGAAATGATAATTCCTCATTCTACATCCTCTTGTGAATCCAGCTTGCATTTCTGGAAGTTCTTTGTCAATATTTTGCTGCAACCATTTCTGAATTATCTTCAGCAAGATTTTACTTGTGTATAATATTAATGATATTGTTCAATAATTTCCACATTCTGTTGGATTATCTTTCTTGGAATGGGCACGAATATAGATCTTTTCCAGTCAGTTGGCCAGGTAGTTGTCTTCTAGATTTCTTGGCATAAATGAGTAAGCCCCTCCAGTGCAGCACCTTTTTGTTGAAATATCTCAGTGGGTATTCCATCAATTCTTGGAGCCTTGTTTTTTGTCAATTCCTTTAGTGCAGGTTGGACTTCTTCCTTCACAACCATTGGTTCTTGATCATATGCTACCTCCTGAAATAGACATCGACCAAATCTTTTGATACAGTGTCTCTGTATATTCCTTCCATCTTCTTTTGATGTTTACTGCATCATTCAATATTTTGCCCATAGAGTGCTTCAACATTGCAACTAGAGGCCTGGATTTTTTCTTCAGTTTTTTCAGTTTGAGAAATGCTGGGCATGTTCTTCCCATTTTTTTTTTTTTTTTT
>NW_006921646.1:40079-52815 GCF_000298275.1 Orycteropus afer afer | reverse complement strand
CACGCAAATTCTTCTGCTAGTTGGGGTTTAGTCCACTTCTATATCCTTCCCTTCAAGGCTCAGGGGTCCAGGATTATCTTCTGTGTCTGTGTTAATTGATTTCCCTTTTCTTTGTTGAAGAGGGTCTATGCAGTCTTTCTGCCTAGTCCGCCATCTTGCCGGAACCTCTCCTTCCCTTTTGGTTTTTTAACTCTAGGTCTTTGCATATTTCTTTATAATACTTGACTTTGTCTTCTCAAGCTGCCATTTGAAATCTTCTGTTCAGTTTTTTTATTTCATCATTTTTTCCATTGGCTTTAGCTTCTCTCCATTCAAGAGCAAGTTTCAGAGTCTCTTCTGACATCCATTTTAGTCTTTTCTTCCTTTCCTGTCTTCTTAATGGCCTTTTGCTTTCTTCATGCATGATGTTCTTGATGTCATCCTGCAACTTGTCTGGTTTTCAGTCATTGGTGTTCAATACATCAAATCTGTTCTTCAGATGATCTCTAAATTCAGGTGGGATATACTTAAGATCATATTTTGGCTCTTGTGTACTTATTTTAATTTTCTTTAGCTTCAACATGAACTTGCATATGAACAACTGATGGTCTGTTCCACAGTCAGTCATTGTGTCAATTAATAACACAAAATAAGTGTCTGATGCTCATCTCTGTAAGAAGTTTGGTGGTGTAGTGCATAAGGCATTTGGCTGCTAAATAGAAGGTTGGTGGTTCAAACCCACCATCTGCTCTGTGGGAGGAAGATGAGGCAAGCTACTTCTGTAAAGATTTACAGTCTTGGTAACCCAGTGGGGGTCACTATGAGTCCAAATTGATTCTATGGCAGTGAGTTTGATTTCAGTTTTAGTCATCTTTGTATTCATTTTTAGTACATGCTTCCCCTCATAAATAGCAGATTCTCTTGGAGGTCAGGGCCTTTGAGAGACGGAACATAAACATGATCTCAAGGGGCTCCCTCTTAATCCTCTTTTATTTAGCTCACTATTAATCTATCCAAGATTTTTCGGCAACTAAGATGAGAAGCAGCAGCTTCAAACCTATTAGAGAGCAGAAAGAAGCCAATTTACAAATTTTAATTTGTGATGAAAAAATCCTCCAATTATAAGTTTCACAATAGGATAAGGAGCATGAATTGCCATTTAAAAACCTGTCTTTTCCAGGGAAAGAAAAGTAGGAAGTTTTATCTTCTATTTCTAGTAGCTTCACAATGCTTCATAATGCCCCTGGGATAGATGGGACCAGTGGGGGAAACACACAGGGGAGTTTAGAGTTTGGGGGAGGCAGGTGAGGTGTGGCCACTGGACCATCACCAGCTATTTGTTTAAGAGTTTAGGTGGAGTTACCCTGTGGTCTGTCCCGTGATGGCTCAGAGCGTAGGAGGATGGTGTTTCCTGTCTCCAGAAAGCAGCTTATAGCTGAGGAGGAAATGAAGCCCGACTAGCTAGAAGAGAGGAAGCAATGGAGACCCAGGGAAGGATTTACCAGGCCCCTGTTTCTAACTAGTAGAACTGCTTCCTTTATTCTGAAGCCTTGCTTTCTGGTCAGAAGATTCTTTACTCTCCCTCTGGCTTCTCTCTTCTTAACAGCTCTGAGTCTGCCAACTAAGGGATCCATAGTTCTCTTGACTTCTGAGAGACAGGACCAACCAAGATATATCTTCCTGGGTACCCTCCTCTCAAAGAACAAGAGATGTTCCCTAGTCCCAGTCTTTTGGGAAGACACTGAGAGAGAAAAAAGCAGTCTTCAGTCAGACTGCATAAATCCTAGGAACACTGGAATTATTTTCTCCACTGATCTAGGAAAATTCACCTACAAACTGGTTATTCCACAGAAAAGGAATTAAGAAACACACAACTTGAAGAATGTAATGTCACTGAATTATAGACACAAATATTGTTGAATTGGTGTATGTTTTGCTATGTCTATTTTCAACAACAGCAATTTAAAAAAAAGGAAGGGGGATTGGGGAAAAAAAAAAAAAAAAGAAGAAGTAGAAGAAGAAGAATTAAAAAACAGACCAGGAGACTTGCTGCCAAAGCCTACGAAAGAATGAAGTTTACCTAGTAACTGATGATTCTATGCTGAGGCATTCAGCTATTTGTCTCTACATCTATCCCCACCTACCTAGCTAATCTAACAACTTTCAGTTTGGAACACCTGGTTTAAATGACTTGATAGGAGCAAATTTTGTATCCAGGGGCTGGGTAGCCCCAAATCATTTATTTAGCAGGGATCAATACTACATTCCACTCAGTATCTGGAGGTTATCTACCTAGGCTGAGGCTTCTGGCGCTAGCCCAGACCCAAGGACCCTGGAAGAACAGCCAGGGGACTGAATTTCCTGCATCTTCCCAGTATGATCTCACTCCTGCCATTGTTGCTGGGGTTCAGCTTGGGCTGCACTGGAGCAGGTAAAGACCGTCCCTTCCTTGCTCCCATTTGGGGACTAGAGGGTTTAGTTTTGTTACAGGATTTGGACACCCCAGGAGAGTTTGTCTCCATAGTATACACTTCTAAAGTATTTTATACTGTACCTTTTTGGCAATTTTAAGGAGTTGTGGTGGCATGGTTAAAGCATTCAGCAGCTAACTGTTCAGTCAGCGATTCGAATCTGCCAACCACTGCACAGAAGGATGAGGCTGTCTGCTTCCATAAAGATTTATAGCCTTGGAAACCCTATGGGGCAGTTCTACTCTGTCCCAAATTGTTGCTATGAGTCAGAATGGGCTCAATGGCAGAGGATTTCATTTGTTTTTTGTAGCAATTTTAGTAGGACTTGAACTGTGTAATTGTATAATATACATTCCCTGTTAGAATGTAGGCAGTGAGTTTGTAGGCAAGGATAATATCTGCCTTGCTTCCTGTTGCATTCCCAGCTCCTAGCTTCATAAATATGTACAGAGTGAATATTTAATCATCTTTCCAGCACAGAATGAGGCTGACTCTTTCCTTTGATTCCTTCTCACAGAAAAAGGCTGACACCCTTTACCCCTTTTTCTCTCTTAATAATTGGCCTTATTGAAGATCTGTGTTCTGGGTAAATCACTGTGTTTAAACATGAAAATAATCTTGGGCCACTTCTATCCCCCATTCTTAGTCTCACAGAAAGAAGAAATTGGATCTAAAAGCTTCTCTGCTTCTATCATCTATTCCCTTTATTTGGGACTCTGAGAGAATCCAGTAAGACTTGGTCAGCAGACACTAAGTGTGGAATTTATGCCAGACTCCCTGCATGGGACTATGGCTTGGATTCCTAGTGGAGAACCACTCCTGACTTTCCCCTCCTACCCTCCACTCCCCATCCCCTGTTCTCTGGCTCCTGTAGGTGGCTTTGTGACCCATGTGGAAAGCTTCTGTCTGTTGGATGAGGAGGGCACGCCAAAGGATTTCATGTATTGTATTTCCTTTAACAAGGATGTCTTGACCTGCTGGGATCCAGGGCAGGCCAAGATGGCCCCTTGTGAATTTGGGGTGCTAAATGGCCTGGCTGTTGACCTCTCAGCATACCTCAATCAACAGGAAAACCTGCTGCAGCGCTTGAGCAACGGGCTCCAGGACTGTGCCACACACACCCAGCCCTTCTGGGGACCACTGACCCAAAGAACAAGTAAGGAGAGGCCATAGAGGGCTATAAGGAAGCACAGAAGGGAGGTAATGGAGGGTACCGCAGCAGATGAGGGGTTTGAGAAATGGGCAGGAATGAAACAGGAAAATGTGTGGACTGGAATGTAGAAAGAGGGGAAGACTGAGTCTCATGAAGAAACAAGGTAGTTGATTGGGGTGGAGCATAAGAAGAGGAGGTGATGTTTGAGTTGGTGAGAAGCCATTGGTTGGGTGAGCAAGAAGAGACCAGGATGCAGATGCAAGTTCAACCAGGGATGTATCAGATTAACCAGAATGTCTTTTCCCCAATTGCTCTGGTCTCTTCACCTCAATGCTGATGTTTTAGGTGTGGGCTGGGCCTAGGCATAAAATATTTGGAAAGGCCCCCCAGGGGATTCTGACATTCTCCCTCTCCCCTGATCCCTTGTGTTGAGAATGACTTGAAGTCCATAAGAGAAAACTTGAAGATTTCCATAGGACAGAGTACTGTGTCTTAAATGTAGTTTTTGAATCATCTCTCTCTGAATTGCCTAGGAGAGGTGCTTGTTAAAAATTTAAGTCACTGGTTACCATTCCAGATCCACTGAATGAAAATATCTGGGGATACAGCCTAGGGAATCTGCATTTTAACACAATTTGTTGTATTTTCACTTAAGATTTTATTTGAAAAGCACTAAGGTAGAAGCAAGTAGAAGGGTCACCTAAGAGAATAAACTAGTAAAAGATGGCAATATTAATAGTCTCATTAATTTGTTGTTTTTGGTTGTGGTGGAGTCAATCTGACTCATGGCAACCCTATGTGTGCAGCGTAGAACAGCTCCATAGCATTTTCAAGGCTATGACCTTTTGGAAGTAGATTGCCAGTCCTGTCTTCTAAGACATCTCTGGGTGGATCTGAACCACCAAACTTTTGGCTAGAAGTCAAGCATTTAAAGTCTAGTGCTTAACCATTTTTGCCTCCCATGGACTCCCCTTAACTCCAAATTTTAGAGAGCTAGTCTTGAGTTAGGCTTGTTTCCTTTTCCAAGGAGAGCCTTCATTTAAGCAAATTAATTTGTTAAACAATATTTTTTGGGAATTTTTTTTTTCCTACCTTTAGAAATCCCAATTTACCAATCTGGGCTTATGCACTTGAAATAAATACAATGACTTTGTTCTGGAACAGCTTGCAGTTCAGACCTGACTTCTACTCATTGTGATTGAACCTAATTTTGGAGGAAAAAAGAAAGGAAAGTTCAGTGAAGGATTGGGAGAAGGAAAAAGGCAAAGCAAGAGTAAATACTAACTTCTCATTTTCAAAGGGATATGTGGCACAATGTGAGTGGGTTAGAAAAGATCTATGAGGAATTGAAGTAGGAAAGAAAGCAGGTTGGAGAAAAGTCAGAATGTTGCCCTTCTTCATGACCATGCTTCTTCTCCTATACAGAGCCTCCATCTGTGAAAGTAGCTCCAGTCACTCCTTTTAACACGAGGGAGCCTGTGATGCTGGCCTGCTATGTATGGGGCTTCTATCCAGCTGATGTGATCATCACATGGAGGAAGAATGGGCAGCCCATCCCCTCTCACAGTAATGCCCATAAGACTGCTCAGCCCAATGGAGACTGGACATACCAGACTCTCTCCCATTTAGCTTTAACCCCTTCTTATGGGGACACCTACACCTGTGTGGTGGAGCACATTGGTGCTGTTCTGCCCATCCTTGAGAACTGGAGTAAGTACATGGCAGGCAAGAGGAGTTAGTTTTAAAGCAGAAAGATAGTGGATGGTGGTGGTAGAAAAAGGAACACCAATATTATGGCGGAGGCAGTGAGATGTGATAGGTACATGGTATATAGACAAAGGAGATGCTGAGAATGGGAGTGAGTCTAGAGGAACTTATGGAGGATTTATGGCCAGAGTTGGGACAATGGGATGAAGGAATGTTGTTAATTATGATTGTTGGTAATGTGGTGTAATTGATGTCGTGTGCATGTTTGGGGGTGGGAGGGGAGCATGACTGTGCTGAAAAGAGGCTGCAGATTTCATAACTGTATTTGCAGAATGAACAATTGTTATACAATATTCTAGGCTCCTCAGATTTCAACTATTCTGTTGTAAGGTCAGGAATGAGGGTAGGGAAAATAAAGTTGCAGAACAAAGGGAACTTTCTCTTGGTGCAGGGCAGGACTGAATTTGGGCTGCAATGTTAGGGATAATGGAGGAGGAAAAAACCATGGCTAGTAGACATTTTGGTGTATATACCTGGGGGCTAATGAACAAGGAGCCAGACACCATTGTCTGAACCCCAGGATTGAGAAAAAGATAATGAGAGGAGTAGCACACAGATCTGGAGATTCTTGAGGAAGAAGAAAGATGCCAACAAAAGGCCAGGGAACAAGATCTGAAGCCAGCCCTCTTTGTGGGAGTGTTATATCTTGCTGGGAAGGGCATGGGAAACAGAGAGTGGAACCCACATTTCCACCCAAGGTCTCCTGGGGAAAGTCACTTTTACAGGGTGCACAAGGACTTGCTTTTGGTGGTAGAACATTCATTTTAGCATGGGAAAGGAACCCTGCAGGGCAAGCTTTAGTGTAGGACTAGCGCTAGAAAGTTGGGGGCTATGAAGTGGGATAGAGACCGGTTCTGGAAGGACATTGGAAAACCTAGATGTGGACAGGTACTAGGATTGAAACTTTTGGAGGTTAGTAAAAGTTGAAAGACATTTTGATATGAAACTGCTCAGATGAAGCAAATAAGGGTGTAAACATTGTCACCTTAGGGGAAATGGAGAGGGGAGTGAGGAACACTTTATTCTCTGGTAAGAAGTGACCTTGTAGTGAAGGCAGGAAAGGGGATGCCTAAGAGAGTTCACTGTATTAGAGAAGAAATGGAAGTTGGGGTGCTAACCCTGGGAAGATGGGTTTCCTAGGGTTTCCCAGGAATAGGGGTTCACAGGATTTGGGGGGTGCTTAAGAAAGGCCATTTCCTTGGAAATGGGTTGGTGTGATCTAGATCCTTGGGGTTGGGATAAAGGATCTTTGAACTTGTTGGGTGGAGGTCACAATAAATTGCTTTGGGTGTGAGCAATAGGGATTGGTTCTAATAAAATTCTATTTCTGTAGCACCTGGGCTGTCACCAATACAGACAGTGAAGGTTTCTGTGTCTGCAGTGACTCTCGGCCTGGGCCTCATCATTTTCTTTCTTGGTATGATGAGCTGGCGGCGAGCTGGCTCCTCTGGTAAGTGATTCCCTGAACCTCTATCCACAGTCCTGTTTCCAATCTCTGCTTACTTTCTATTTGTGGCTGATTCTCCCATTCCTACCCCATTCACTGTGAATAATGTCAGATACAATTATTCACAAAGATCCTCCTATAATCACGTATCTTCCTCTCTTTAGGTTATACTATCCTCCCTGGGTCCAATTATCCAGAAGGTAACATCTCTATTGGTCTTCTTGTCTACTAGTCCTTTGGTGGCAGTGCTGGTGGTAAGGTGTGAGGATTAGAGGGAGTCAGTGTTGGGTTTATTTAATGGCATGTATAGTAGGGGTGAACCTCCATGAGAATGTAGCTGAGGGCATGATTTAAACTGTTGTTGTTGGTAGTAGGAGCAGGAAAAGAGGAAAGCCTGCTTCTTCCTCTTTTACCTAGTAGAGTGTCTATGGGGAGAGAACTGATGGTGGCTCCTGTGTTAGTCCTTAGTGACCTAGAACCTTCAACCTCACTGTATTATGGGCTCAGCATCAGGTGGTTACAAGGGTAAGTAATGAGGTCAAACTGAGTTTAAACTTCATTATCTCCTTTTTATTTGCTCTACAGGTCGGCACATTTCCTAGAGACAAAAATCCTACAACTTTCACTCCAAGTGAGGTGGTTCTTCCCCTGTACCCTCAAATCCTCAAAGTCTTCTTGGATCTTATGGTTCCCCTGTCCATGTAAACCTTAGCAACTTGGGGGACCTCATTTCTGGGAAGAGTCTATAACCAAAGGCTTTATTCCTAGGGTGAATATAACCTGGGCAGGAAGGTTAAAGAGCCATTTTGAGGGGCCCCACTATGTCACAGAGGACATCAAGTCACTGGTGACCATTTCTGAGAATAAACTCCAGTGGAAACAGTGTGTATCTGTGTCTTTTTCTTGGAGTCCTGGGGAGGGAATATGGGCAGAGCTAGGGGCTAGGATGATTCTCTCCTAGTTGAGTAGAGGAGTCAGGGACTCTTCTTATTTCCCCATCTAAACACCACAGAACTTGGAGCAACTTTCTGGTTTTTAAGTCATGAGAAGAAAATTAACTGTGGTGGGATGGAGTCATGGAGTGAGGAAGTGGAAGAGGATTAATAATTTGTTATGAGCATTAAATGAGCTTTAATGAGGATTAAATGAGTTCATACTTGTAAACTGCTGGAACAGTTTTATTGCTTGGCACATAGCAAGACTGCAACAGTAGCATTAGATATTATCAGCTACTGAGCTTTCTGGGTCACGCATTGTGCCGGGTGCTTTACATGCATTATTTCATTTGATCCTCATCACAACCATAAGGCACACCCTCAAATAGTCAGGATTCAGGGGGCAGAGCCTAATTTCAGATCTGAATTCTGGATAAAGTTGTTCCATACCCTGTACGGGATAGGGAATATAGCTCATATATATATATATATATATATAGGCACTGGGCTAAGTGCTTTATGTTTGTATCTTATTCATTGCTCACAATAACCCCATGGGGACAAACTGTCTCTGTATCACAGATGAGGAAACTAAGGCTCAGAGAGGTTTAGTAACTTGCCCAAGGTCAAAACCAATTCACTATATAAAATGTTTGTCCATCTGAGCTATAAGTATGTTGTTGTTGTTGTTGTTATGTGCCGTCGAGTCAGACCCGACTCATAGCGACCCCTCCTTGGGTTTCCGAGGCAGTATCACTACGGAAGCAGGATTGCCCAACCTTCCTTCCGAGGAGTGGCTGGTGGGTTTGAACTGCCAGCCCTCTGGTTAGCAGTCAAGTGCCTTAGCCACTATGCTACCAGATAACTTTATTCTGAAGATCCTCATGCTGGTAAGCACAGCCTCTTCAGGGCCACTCTTCAATTCTCTTCTATCTCTAAACTCTAGTGGCACCCAGAATTGGGAGACACTGTCTTGTGCTGTTTGTTTTCTGGTGAAAGATGACATCTGCTGGACACAGAAGGTTGGGCTGAGGAGTTGTTTTTGGAATTAGAGTTGGGTACATATTGGGGAGGGGTGTCAAAGAAGCCCTGGTGTTGCAGTAGTTAAGCATTCAACTGCTAAGCCAAAAGTGAGCAGTTTGGACCCAACAGCTGCTCCACAGGAGAAAGATGTGGCAGTATGCTTCTGCAGTAAAGACTTACACCAAAACCAAACTCACTGCTCTCGAGTTGGATCTGACTCACAGCGACTCCTCCGTGGGTTTCTAAGGCAGTAACACTATGGAAATAGACTGCCCAATCTTCCTTCCAAGGAATAGCTGGTGGGTTTGAACCACCAGCCTTCTGGTTAACAGTCAAATGCCTAGTTCTATATATATATATAACCAAACTCACTCCCATCAAGTTGATTCCAACTCATAGCAAGCCCCACTGGGTTTCTGAGGCTGTACTACAGAATCATTATTAAGTTAGAATTGACTCCCAGCAGTGGGTTTCTACACATGGGGTCACCTTGAGTCGGAACTTCATGGCAATGTTTTTTGTTTGTTTTACTGCACTGAAGGCAGTGTAAGTGGTTAATGTGCTCAGCTGCTTACTGAAAGGTTGGAGGTTTTACTCCACCCAGAGGCACCTTGAAAGAAAAGCCTGGAGATCCATTTCAGAAAAACCAGCCATTGAAAACACAATGGAGCAGTTTTGCTCTGACACACATGGGATCGTCATGAGTCAGAGTCAACTCAACAGCCACTGTATACTGGATTAAGGACAAAGTACAGAAATCAGAAATAAAGACAACTAGTGGAAGAGTTTAGGTTAATAGAGAATTGTGGAAGGATAACAAGGGGTTATGGATACATGCTTCTGTGAGGGTTTCTGTATGGAGACGTGTTCGATCAGGATTTGATAAGCTGCAGGGAGAGGTCAGTCAAGAGACAGACTGTACGATTTTCCTGTGTGCTTTTATCCTCAGTTATCTGTGTGTGGATGGTTGTTGTATATGTCATGGGAACTAGAACACTCTATCCCTAGACTATTTCAGCACTGATAGGGGCCTGGAGAAGAGTGGTGGTACCACTGCTTATATAGATTGGAAGTCCAAAGTAGGTGTTCAGTGTTTGCCTAATCAATCCTTGCTGTAGGTTTCTACGTAGAACCTCTAAATTAAGTAGGTTTCATTTTATTCCTTCTTAAAATTATAAATATATATTGAAATAAAGTTTTCCAGCATGGATGCATGTGGGGTGAACAACTAATTTTAACCAAAGAATGTGGTCTTTGTCCCTGATTCTTGGGAGGTAACTTCTTAACCCTTGAAATTTCCTGAGAGGTTAGAGTGTCTTTATTATTCATGAAGGTATCTAAACCTGAGAGTTTGTGCTAACAATATGAGTTAGGATATGAGCTAGCCACACCAAAAAGACTCACTGTGCGATATCAGCCCAACTCCAGGGAGGGAAAGGGACTGAAGGCTGAGTTCCATTATATGGCCAATGAGTCAATCATGTGTACACAATAAAACACCACTAAAAATGACACTGGAGCTAGGATGAGTATCCCGGTTGGTGATGAACACTGAAGTGTGGGGAGGGTAAGTCACTCCTGGGGACATGGAAGTTCTCAAGTGGGGACCCTCCCAGACCTTACCTTATGCATCTCTTATGTTGGTCCTGATTTGTAATTTTTATGATAAAAGTGTAATAGTGAATTATTGAGCCTCAGGGGATAGTGAAAACTCTTGAATTTGTAGTCAGAAGGTCAGAAGTGTGGGCAACCTGAGAATCCCTGAGGTTGCAGCTGACGTCTTGAAGGGGAACTGGGAACCCTAAAATTTGTAGCCAGTTATTTAGAAGTGTTGTTGACCTGGCAACTTGTGGCTGGTGTTTGAAGTCTTGGCAGTCTGGAAGTCTGTGGCCTTTAACCTGTGAAATATGACCTAACTATGGATAGTTAATGTCAGAATATAATTGATTTTAGCATACATTATATATATTTTCCAGTTTAATCTGATAAATGGTCAATTATATTGGAAGAAGTTTTTCTTCTAAAGTATTTTTATTGTATTGAAAATATATAGAACAAAACACTCTCCAATTCAACAGTATCTACAAATATAATTCCATGACATTGATTACATGCTTCATGTTGTGAAACCTCCATCACTCACTTTTTCCTAATTATTCCACCACCATTAACATAAACTCAACGCTCCCCACCCCCAGACAAAAATTTCCCCTTCCCCTCTCCCTTGCATCCTGGTAACCACTAAAAATCTTTGGTTTCTATATATATACTTATTTCATATAGTGAGATCATATAGTATTTGCCCTTTTGTGACAATTATTTCACTCAGCATGTTTCAAAGTTTATCCATGTTGTGGCAGATATCAGTACTTCATTTTGAAGCCGGACTGGAGTGGGTCCCTGCCCAGAGCACTGTAAAGGCCAGGAGACAGGACAGAGCAGATTTTGATGAAAGAGAAAGTAGGTTTATTATCTCATGCAGGGTAGGAGACAGAGAACATGATCAAATCTGACTCTCCCAGTTGGGTTTGGGGTAGAGCTTTTATAGGGTTCAAAAAAGGGGAAGTTATATATATTCAACTTATTTCTGGGGAAATTGATTGCATAACCATTAGGGGCAGGCTCAGGATGGAGGCCAGAAGTGGCCAATGGACCTCTTGCTTCTTAATTTTGTCCTTCTTGGACTAGACTTCTTTCATTCCCTTCCAACAGAGTAGCTCTTAGCTCCTTGCAGGTCATCTGAGGGCATCAATTGGACATAATTAGCTGGTACAAGTCATCAGCCAACCTGGGTTATGTTGTCCGGGTTTGTTCCAGTCACTCTGCCTGGGTTCCTTTCCCGGGGCACCATATGCTACTTGTGCAGAAACAAGCTAATAAAATGATTAAGCTAAAAGAATGGAATGTAGGTGAGGCTACTCTCATGATAGTATATAACGGGCTCTTCTTGGCTTCAATTTCTCTTTATGGCTGAATGATATTCCATTGTAGTATATATAGCATTTTTTCAATCCATTCATCTGTTGATGGTCATTTAGGTTGTTTCCTCTTTTTGGCTATTGTGAAAAGTGCTGCAGTGAACACTGGTATATAGGTTTCTGTTTGCATTCCTGTTTTCTTTTCTTTTAGATATATACTTAAGATTAGGATTGTTGGGTCATAGGGTTAGTTCTATAGTTACTCTTTTGAGGAACTGCCAAACTGTTTTCCACAGTGGCTGCACCATTCTGCATTCCCACTAACAAGAGATAAGAATTCCACTTTCTCCACAACCTCTCCAACACCTATTATTTTCTTATTTTTTAAAAAATCATTGCCATTCTAAAAGAAGTAAGGCGCTATCATTGTGGTTTTGATTTACATCTTCCTAATGGCTATGATGGTGAGCATCTTTTCATATGTTTTTTTGGTCATCTGATGATTTGGTCATCCTCTTTGGTGAAATGTCTGAGTTCTATGCCCATTTTTTGATTGGGTTGCTTGTCTTTTTGTTGTTGAGCTGTAGTTTTTTCAAATATATTTTGTATATTAGACCTTTATGAGATATATCATTCTGAAATTTTTTCTCCTAATCTGTATCCTCTTCCCTTCATTGATAAATTCTTTTGATGAACCAACATAATTTTATGAGCTCCCAAAATTGAGTTTTTGATGTTAAATATATTTGCATTCCAAGGATAAACCACATTTACTGTTGCTTTTACTTATCTAGTATTTCACTTAAGATGCTATATTTACTTTATTTATTTATTTATTGTGATTTGGGTGAAGATTTACAGAGCAAATTCACTTTCCATACAGCAGTTCACATATACTTTGTCTCATGGCATTGGCCACAGTTTACCACAATGCAACAGCTCCCCTCCAACTTCCTCCCCATAGTACCACTTCCCAGTGTCCATCCCTCCATACTCTCCTGCCCCCTGAGCTGTCTCCTTGTGCATAAGCAGCCCTTCCTTCT
>NW_006921646.1:13416-22565 GCF_000298275.1 Orycteropus afer afer | reverse complement strand
ACAAAGTATATGTGAACTGCTATATGGAAAGTAAATTTGCTCTGTAAACCTTCACCCAAATCACAATAAAAAATAATAATAATAATTACATTTTTGTGTCTTTCTTTGCCTTTTATGTGTATTTCTGTTAAGGATAGTGGTTCTCAACCAGGGGTGATTTTGTTCCCTGGAAGACATTTGGCAATACCTGGAGATATTTTTAGTTATCATACTGAGGGAGGAGGTTCAGTGTTAATGCTATCTAGTGAGCAGAGGCCAGGGATGCTGCTAAACATCCTACAATGCACAGGACAACCCCCTATAATAAAGAATTATTTAAGCCCAAATGTCAACAATAAAAAAATAATGCCTGAGGCTGAGAACCTTTGTGTTAAGGGTCACATGTGGCATAAGATATGGGGATGTTGTAGCATATGTTGATATATTCTGAATTCAGATATTTCCTAGGTTGAGAAGCTAGAATGCTGACAATTTTTCATTTGATGACTTTGAAGCTTTCTTTCCTGATTATTGCAAGGAATGCTGGCTCCTTAGCTTTGGCAAGAAGAATTGTTTATGGTTTTTTGGTTGATTTTTTTGTCTTTCATTCAGGTCACAAACTCCTGGGAAAGTTCCAAGCCTTATCTATATTAGAATTAAAATATTCTAAATTTATTAACCACTAGTCTGTCAGTTTGTTGCATGGCATTGGCTTATGTGTTGCTATGACATTGCAAGCTATACCTCTAGTATTTAATATCAGCAGAATCACCATGGTAGACACGTTTCAGTGAGGCTTTCAGACTAAGACAGACTATGTAGAAAGGTCTGGCAATACTTAAAAAAATTAACCTATGAAAACCTTATGGATCACAAAAGGTTATAGTTTGATGTAGTGCTAAAAGATACTGCAACAAAGGACGCAACCATACCAAGGAGGACAGCACAATGTTTTGTGCTGTTATACATAAGGCTGCCATGAGTTGGACCAGACTGGAGGGCAACTAACAACAACAGATTTATTAAAAGCATGTGAAGTTTTGCAACAAGAGCTTTCCCTCTAAAGAGTAGTTTCTCTTCTCTTGGTTCATCTCTGAAGGCTTCTTATCTCAATACCTCCTGCCTCTAGGAGTTTGCCACACAAACTTACTATAAAACACTCTAAGCCCTAAGAAAGAGGTGAATTCTCCCACTCATTTGTGTCACATTTGTACTCCAGTTGCTTATTTTCCGTTATTTAAAGGCAATGGAGGCAAAAGGTTCCATGTTTATTTCTGACAAATCAAACTTTGGAGTAAAATGAACAAGTATTGGAGGTATTTTAATGTACATTTTCTTGAACTTATTCAGACTCATAGGAGAAATATTTTCTTTTATCAAAGAGTACTGGGTCATATAAATACAAACTTGACTTGTGCAGGGTAGTGAATTCCTTAATATGGCTTTTCTAGACATTATCCTCGATTTTGTGATGTATTGTAAATCCTATTCTCTACAGAGAACTTCTAGAAATGCAAGCTGGATTCAGAAGAGGATGTGGAATGAGGGATATCATTGCTGATGTCAGATGGATCTTGGCTCAAAGCAAAGAATATCAGAAAGATGTTTACTTGTGTTTTATTGACTATGCAAAAGCATTCGATTGTGTGGATAACAAATTATGGATATCATTGAGAAGAACTGGAATTCCAGAACACTTAATTATACTCTTGAGGAACCTGTACATGGACCAAGAGGCTGTTGTTCTGTTTGTTTAAACTCAGGAAGGGAATGTGTCAGGGTTGTATGCTTTCACCATACTTATTCAATCTGTATGCTGAGCAAATAATCTGAGAAGCTGGACTATATGAAGAAGAATGTGGTATCAGAATTGGAGGAAGACTTGTTAACAACCTACAATATGCAGATGACACAACTTTGTTGTTGAGTGTAAGGATGACCTGAAGCACTTACTGATGAAGACTGAAGACTACAGTCTGCAATATGGATTACACCTCAGTATAAAAAAAACAAAAATCCTTGCAACTGGGCTATTAAGCAGCATCTCGATAAATGGGGAAAAGATTGAAGGCAAAGACTTAATTATTACTTGGTTCCACAATCAACACCAATGGAGGCAGCAGTCAAGACATCAGATGTCATATTGCATTGGGCAAATCTGCTGCAAAGGACCTCTTTTAAGTGCTGAGGAGCAAAGATGTCTCCTTGAAGACTAAGGTGGGCCTGAGCCAAGCCACGGTGTTTTCGATTGCCTCATATGCACGTGAGAGCTGGACAATGAGTAAGGAAGACTGGAAAAGAGTTGATGCTTTTGAGTTGTGGTGTTGGTGAAGAATACTGAAAGTACCATAGACTGCTAAAAGAAGTAACAAATCTGTCCTGGATGAAGAGTAGCTGGAATGCTCCTTGGAAGTGAGAATGGCAAGACTCCATCTCACCTACTTTGGCTGTTGTCAGAATGGACCATTCCCTGGAGAAGGATATCATGCTTGGTAAAGTGGAGGGTCAATGAAAATGGGGAAGGCGCACAATGAGATGGATTGACACAATGGCTGCAACGATGGGCTCAGGTATAGCATGGATCATGAAGCTGGCACAGGATTGGGCAGTGTTTGTTCTGTTGCATATAGGGTCACTATGAGTTGCATATAGGCACCTAACAACAACAACATGCCTGTTTAGGGTGGGACATACTTTGAGTCCCACCTTGCTGGAGGGTGTGACTCAAGTCACCACCCTTAGCTTCCTTGAGGTATATATGAATGTTCTGTGGAAGTTCACTCTCTTGCTCTGATTCTGCGTTTGTTTGGTCATCATCTCATCCCTGGACTTGAGATAGCACCCATCATCTGACCTGCCGATTTGGGTTTGCCAACTCCAGTAACCACATGAGCTGGAAGAATCCTTCAGACCTACCCATAGACCTGGGACTTGCCAGCCTGCCAGACTCCATCACCATGTGAGCCATTTCCTTGGGAGTTTGTGAGTTCTATGAGACTTTACAGCAAAATACAGAACCCTAAGATAGGAGGGAGATTACTGAGGGGAGGAGGAGAAGTTGATGTGAGAGATGATGGAGTGGCATGGCAATTAGGAAAAGTTAGACATTTGGGACATCTTTAACCTCAGCCTCATAGGGACTGGCCTTATGCTGATCTTTCTATAAGAAATTATTCAAGCAACTTGGGTGAAAGTTGTATGCTGTATGCTGTTACTTCTCTGTTCATTTAAAAATTTTTGTCATATACCCACTGTTGTTGTTGTTGTTACATGCCATAGAGTTGGACCCGACTCATAGCAACCCCTCCCTGGGTTTCTGAAGCCATATCACTATGGAAGTAGATTGTTCAACCTTCCTTCCGAGGAGTGGCTGGTGGGTTTGAACCACCAGGCTTCTGGTTAGCAGTCAAGTGCCTTAGGCACTATGCTACTAGAGCTCCATACCCACTAGATTTAGATTAATTTGATGGAAATATTTTGTGGATTCTGCTGTAAATAATACACACAGAAGCAATCATTAATAGAATTTCTGTAAACCTACATTTATTAGTGATCCAATACATTCTCTCCATTTTGCAGTTGATTTCTGTTTACTAGATGTGTTTTCAAAGGCAGAAATCCATTTATATATGAACATAATACAAAATACTCCTAAATGCAACTTTGGGTATAATGCCTTGTTGTTGTTGTTAGATGCCATGGAGTCAGTTCTGACTCATAGCAACCCTATGTACAACAGAACGAAACAATTTTGGGTCCTACACCAGTCTCACCATCCTTGAATATATCAGACAAGTGTTTCACTGCTATTCATAAGGTTTTCACTGGCTAATTCTTTGAGAAGTGGATGGCTCCTTCTTCTTTTTGAGTCTGTCTTAGTCTGGAAGCTCTGCTGCAACATGTCCACCACTGGTGACCCTGCTGGTATGTGAAATACCAGTGGCATAGCCTCTAGCCTCACAGCAACACACAAGCCACCACAGTACAACAGACAGAGGAGTGGTGGCATAATGTGGTAACCTTTAGAAATTCAGCTTAATTTATTTTGGATTAATTGCTCCCTCATGAGTGTTAGTACACTGTTCTACATCTGTTAAATGCATGATTATCAAATTAATCACTTTCCACAATGAAATGTAATTATTAATTTATATATGTAATAGTTTTCTTCCTTAAAAATGCACTTATTTTTTGCTTCATGAAATATTTATAATATTTAATGCATTCTCGTGAGAGAGAGAGATAGACAGATAGATAGATTTGGGTAAAAGTTTACAGAGCAAATAGGTTTTCCATTAAACAATTCATACACATTTTGTTTTGTGACATTCACTGCAATCTGCACAATATAACAACATTCTTTCCACTTCTTCCCTCTGTTTACAATTTCCCTTTGTTTTCCTTTCCTATCCCTTCCAGCCTTCTGAGCTTTATTCCTGGGGCAAATGCTGCCCTTTTGATCTCATATAATTGATTGTTCTAATGAGTGAGTATCTCCCTGATATTACTGTTCATCTTACAGATCTGCCTATTGTTTGGCTGAAAGTTGAGCCACAGGATTGAGTACTGTTCCAGGCTTGAAGGATATCTAAATGCTACAGTCTCAGGGGTTCCACCAATCTCTATCAGACCAGTAGCCCTAGTTTTTCACTGCTGTTTAAGCCCATTTCTGTAGCCACTGTATCAATCCATTCTCACTGAGGGTCTTCCTCTTTTTTGCTCACCTTCTACTTTACCAAGTATGATGTCCTTTTCCAAGGACTGGTCCCTCCTGATACTATGTTCAAAGTACAGGAGATGAAGTCTCACCATCCTCACTTCTAAGGAGCATTCTGGCTGTACTCCTTCCAAAAGATTCTTCTTGTAAGGTATAGTGCAAAAACGGCAAGGAGGCCAAATGTTCCGACCTCCTCTAACCCTACAAGAGGAAGACAGGATTACCAGCAGTAACCCCAGGCCTATTCCTGCCAGGCCAGACATGCTGCCTCCTTCTAGCCCTTCCACCAACCGTTTCTCCCAAAGCACCCACCACCTCTCCTCTGGGTTCGATAATTCGCTGCAGTGGCCACACAGAGCTCACAGATTACAGGGTTTATTAGGGAAGCACCAGGCTACAACTCAAGTTCAGGAAGAATGCTCAGTCTCTCTCCCAGCCCACCATCCCTCAGCCAAGAGTCTCTCACAGTCTCTCTCCCAGCAGTGCTGGTCCCTCGGTTTCTCACTCAGCAATGCGTGTCTCTTGCGTCTCTTTCCCAGCAATGTGTGTCTCAGGAGCCCATGTCTCTTTCAGCAGCATGTCTTCCTCCACTGGCAGTCAGAGAAGAGTTCTGCCTCCAGGAGGCCTCCTTTTGAGCCCGGAAGGGTGGTCAAACTAGCCAATGACAGCATCAGAACTCTAAGCATGTGAGAGAGAGTGGGCACCTCCCAGAACATTGTATTGTGCCACGCCCAACAGAAATAACCCAGGTGGATAGCTTCAGCAATCAGGAGCTCCTCAGTTGCTCATAGAAAATCCCACCTTGGAGTTTACAAAGACTTATGGGTAGAAAAGCCACACTAAGTAATTTACTACACTGCATATAGTCAATATTCTTTGCTGACACCATAATTCAAAGGCACGAATTCTTTTTAGGTCTTCCTTACATATTGTCCAGCTGTTGCATGCATATGAAGAAACTAAAAATACCATAGTTTGGGTTCAGGCACACCTTAGTCCTGAAAGTGACATCTTTGCTTTTTAACACTTTGAAGAGGTCTTTTGCAGCACATTTGCCTAATGCAATACACCATTTGATTTCTTGACTGCTGCTTCCATGGGTATTGATTATGGATCCCAGTAAAATGAAATCTTTGACAACTTCAGCTGATAGATTAAAAATAGTATTTAATAATAGCTTACTAAGTGATTTTTTGGCATATAACTAAGGATAGATTTTTTAAATTGGGTGGAGTTGCTACAATAAAATTCTGTTCCCATCCACTTTTTTAATGTGAACAAGATTTTTTAGTTCTTCCTGTTAATTCTGTATTGTGCAATTTCCATAAAAAATGAATAGGTGTTCATAATTGCATTATCAGGCATATTTCTAACAGTTCTCCCCTATAACTTTATGCATCTGATGAGTCTAAGAAATTCCACGGACTAGCTTCTGGTTCCAAAAATTACTGTGCTTTAGATGAAAGTTTACACTGCAAATTAGGTTTCCATTTAACAATTTTTATACAAATTGTTCCATGCCATTGATAGGGTTCTACACATTTCAAATCTTATTTCTCCTCCATTGTCAGCACACTTGTGATGTGGAAGGGTCTCTCACTGCACCATGCCAGGAGAGTTTGCACAGGAGGTAAAGTCATCTCTGGCAGAAAGAGTGTCCCAAGGAAGAATCAGGAGAAATTCCGGCACCTCCAGATCTGATGAAGGCACATTTAACTAAGAAAGGGCAGTTGGTCCCCAACAGAGTTGGGAGTTAATAAAACCCAGATATCAATTCCCACCTCGATGTATAGGAAATCCCCAGATTTCAAAGTAGGTTCTAGGCTCAGTGGAGACAGAACAGGATTGGAAGCACCAGGTCTTGGGGTTAGAGACTTACTGCCAACTGCTGGTTCAGCATAGGAAGAAACTAGGTTTAAGGAGCAGCTCACAGACGGTGGAATTGAGAGAGAAGGATGTGAGGCCCAGAAGGTGGTGCCTGAGGGAGAAATCAGCTGCTCCACAGTCTAGACACCAAGGCACCACAGGTTAAAGAGAACAAGTTATATTCAAACAAACACGGTGAGAATTCTCCTGCGACCCTTCCCAAAGATTCCTTTAACGATCCCGCTAGACTATGAACACTCAGGTTGCGCTTCCCTCAAGGGCAGTAAATGGCCCAGGCGGACCCTTTTCTCTGCTTTCTACTCTCTGGGGAAAGGAGTATGAGATGTAGGCTCATTCTCACGGCTCTCCCCCAACTCGCCGCAGTGCCCTTATAGAGGGGATGAAGAGAGGAATGTAGAAGTCGGACAGAGAAGGCTCACTGTGCAAGAGGTCTCCTTCAAGTTCTCCCGGTATTTGCAAAGCCACGCGACACCCTGTTATTCGGTTAGTCCTTCCGGAACAGTCCACAAAGGCCCCTCCCGCTTGAGCATAGGGTTTTTAACCGCAGTGCCCTCTTCCGTGCAGGTTGCACCTCAATCCCTCAATGAGACGCTCAGAGAGGGAGGATTCATCAGGTAGGCCCGCCCAAAGGAAGGTAGTGTACTCGGACCTAGCCTCCGTGAGGGTTCCCCAATCGCTCCGCCCCATTCACCTCAAGCTGTGAGGCTACGATTGGCCCGACTAAACGTCAGTCGTGGCTGAACGCTAAACTGGGCGGGTGGAGCGCGGTAGGTTCTCCACTAGGCAAAGGAAGCTACCTTAGCGCTCTGCAGACCTGAGATGTCCAGCCCTCAGTTACCGCCCCTTCGCTCTGATTGAAGCAGGGGGTGCTGGGCTCGAGGTTCTCGCTGTATGTCTGCGCGGTTCTGGGTTCCAGTGCTGTGGTCCTGCTCCTGCTTCTCCCTCGCCCAGTCACAGCTCTGTTCTCTGACGCGTGCGGCGCCTCGCGGCCAGGCGGGGCCGCGGCAGTGGAGAAATCCCCCAGGATTGAGAGTCTGGGAGTGCCTGCTGCGACTCCTGGGTCTGACTCTCACCTCTCCAGGTTTCTGAGCCTGGCTTCTAAACTTCCTGCTCCTCATAGTCCCTGAGTGACTGCTACACGCAAAATTTTCATTTGTGGGAAGGAACCAAACCCACTGCCATCTAGTCCATTCCGATTTACAACGACCGTATAGGACAGAGTAGAACTGCCCCACAGGGTTTCCAAGGCTGTAAATCTTCGGAAGCAGTCAGTCCCATCTTTCTTTGCAGAGAGGCTGATGAGTTCAATGGCTGACCTTTTGGTTACCAGCTGAATCTTTAACCACCACCCCACTACCCAAGGAGGTGTCAAAGGAGCTCTGGTGGCGTCATGCCTAAGGCATTTGGCTGCTCAAATCCACCAGCCACTCTGCGGAAGGGAGACTGGGCAATCTACTTCTCTACTGCTTCGGAAACCCAAAGGAGGTCGCTATGAGTCCGAATCGACTGGATGGCAGTGAGTTTGGGAGTTTTAAGGAGGTGTCATTGGTGGGCAGAAGAAAAAGAACTCGTCAGGCGCCCCCATCTGGCGTAGAGGAAGAGAGAGGAGGGATGGGGAAAGAAAGTTTCGGGGCAGGAAAAGGTTGCCAGTGGCAGTGTCAAGGAAGTATTGCAACAGAAGTTTTCCCTCTCCGAGGTAGTTTCTCGTCTCTCGTCCAACTCCGATGGCTTCTCACCTCAATGCTCCTGCCCACCTGCCCACGTCTGCGGCAGGGACCGTGAAAGGAGCAGGAGAATTTATGATCCAAGCTGACTTCACAGGTGCGCATCTTCACTGAGTGCAATGAGTGGCCTGAGGAATTGTGCTCCATATGATTCTTAACGTCTGATCTTTCAGGCTAATCTTTCAGATCACCGGGCCTTTCTTTGTTGACTCCTTGGATGGAATCATGCCTCTAACCTTTGGGTGAGCAGCCAAGCGTATTAACTGTTTGCACCATCCTGGGACTCCTGGAATCTTGATTAATCCTGGAATTTTCCCCATTAGCATGTGGAAAGAGATACCATCATCTGTCCTTGGGCAGAATAACACAAAACCACAGGTCACATGGGAGGTGAAACTGTGACTCAGCACTTCTCATGCAAAGTCTGCTTCCAAACCTCATCCATAATCCTGAAAACCAAATTAGGGATACATTGACTCCTTTCCCAGACCCCAACCTCAGATATGGAGAGTGCAGTTGATACTCCACCCCTTTCTCTGATCTTCGCCTTAGGGACTGCCAGAGAAAACCAGCAGAAACTCGAAAGTTACTACAGTCTACATTTATTCTTCCTCTAACTCAAGGTTTCAAATAGCAGGTCAGAACTCACTTAGATTGAGACTTTTTAAAATTTAGACCGCGAGAGTAACTATTAAACAAACCAAACCCACTGCCACTGAGTTTATTCCAACTCATTTCAGTTAAATATATTTCATATATTTATATACTGTTGTGTACTGGTTAATGAATATGCACACACACACACACACACACCCCTATATATGAAATATGTATAATTATAT
>NW_006921646.1:12453-13316 GCF_000298275.1 Orycteropus afer afer | reverse complement strand
TAAAATTTCCCCAAATCACAAATAAAATTTGATATATATATAGTAACAAAAACACTTCTAAACTTTCCAGATCCTTCTCCTTGAACTGAACTGAATTCACCAATGTCCCTGTAACCCAAAATAACCCAGAGGCCTTCTCCCTCTGAGGCCTACCCTCTCTCTTAGACTCATCTCTAAGGAAATTCTCCCTCAGGGGTTCCCCGGGCCAAAGAGTGATTTTCCTTTAGGAAATGGTAGGTGATGGAAAGGAATTTTCCTCTTTCCTTCTGAAAATAGCTGCTTGTTGAAAGTACCTGACAATAATCAACACATCATTTTTCAATTACATTGAATCCTCTATTTAAATAATTATCTTCATAAGACTTGAATTGATTATTGAATGTTGTTGTTGTTAGGTGCTGTT
Source organism: Orycteropus afer afer (assembly GCF_000298275.1). Classification (NCBI taxonomy): domain Eukaryota; kingdom Metazoa; phylum Chordata; class Mammalia; order Tubulidentata; family Orycteropodidae; genus Orycteropus; species Orycteropus afer. Next base: position 12,913 of record NW_006921646.1, on the reverse strand, counting down.
GAGTTGGCTCTGACTCATAGCTACCCTATGTACAACAGAACAAAGCACTCCTCAGTCTTGCGACAGCCTCACTATACCTGAGCCCATTGTTGCAGCTACTGTGTCAATCCTTCTTGTTGAGGGCCTTCCCCCTTTTCACTGACCCTCTACTTTACCAAGCATAATATCCTTCTCCAAGGAATGGTCCCTTCGGACAACATGACCAAAGGTGAGATGACGTCTGACCATTCTCACTTCCAAAGAGCATTCTGGCTGCACTTCTTCCAGGACAGAACTGTTAGTACTTCTGGTAGTCCATGGTACTTTCAGTATTCTTTGTCAGCACTACAACTCAAAAGCATCAACTCTTCTTCGGTCTTGTTCATTGTCCAGCTTTCACATGCATATGAGGTGATTGAAAATGTCAAGGCTGGGGTTAGGAACACCTTAGTTTTCAAAGAGACATCTTTGCTCTTCAGCA
>NW_006921646.1:10692-11590 GCF_000298275.1 Orycteropus afer afer | reverse complement strand
TTAATTATCTTCAGCTTCAATTTGAACTTGCATAGGAGCAGTTGATGGTCTGCTCTAGTCAGCTGCTGGCCTAGTTTTGGCTGTAGATATTGAGCTTCTGCATTGCCTCTTTTCACAGATGTAGTCGATCTGATTCCTGTGTATTCCATCTGGAGAAGTTCACATGTATAGCCACCATTTATGTTGCTGAAAAAAGGTATTTGCAATGAATAAGTCATTGGTCTTTCCAAATTCTATCATGAGGTCTCCAGCATCATTTCTATTACCAAGGCCATATTTTCCAACTATTGGTGATTCTTCTTTGTTTCCAACTTTTACATTGCAATCACTAGCAATAATCAACACATTTTGATTTGATGTTTAGTCAATTTCAGACTGCAGAAGTTGATTTTAAAAAAAGTTTCAATTTCCTTGTCTTTGATGGTTGGTGCATAAATTTGAATGAAAGTAGTATTAACCGGTCTTCCTTTTAGGTGTATGGACATTATCCTATCAGTGACAGCATTGTGCTTCAGGATAGACCTTGATACATTCTTTGTGACAATGAATGGCATACCATTCCTCTTCAATTTGTCATTCCCGGCATAGTAGATCATATAGTTGTCTGATTCAAAATGGCCAAATCCAGTCCATTTTAATTCACTAATGCCTAGGATATTGATCTTTATGCATCCCATTTCATTTTTGACAATTTCCAATTTTCCTTGATTCATACTTCATACATTCCATGTTGTGATTATTAATGGATGTTTGTAGCTTTTTCTTCCCATTTTGAGTCATGCCCCTTCAGGAAATGGAGGTCCCAAAAGCTTTACTCCATCCACATCATTAAGGTTGACTTTACTTCGAAGAGGAAGCTCTTCCCTAGTCATGTTTTGAGTGAGTTCTGACCCGAGGG
>NW_006921646.1:8814-10232 GCF_000298275.1 Orycteropus afer afer | reverse complement strand
TGCAAAAGGAAACTTTAGGCTCAGACTGCTACAGCAACAAGTTCTATCAAACACTTAAGAAAAAAATAATTTAACAGAAATTCTTCCAGAATATAAAAAGAGAATCTATCCCCTATTCATTTTATGAGGCTAATATAATCTTTAGGGCGCTCTGGTGGCATAGTGCCTAAGGCATTCGACTACTAACCAGAAGGCTGGCAGTTCAAACCCACCAGCCACTCCTCAGAAGAAGATTGGGCAATCTACTTCTGTAGTGACACCACCTCAGAAACCCAAGCAGGGGTTGCTATGAGTCGGATCTAACTCGGCAGCAGTGACTTTAGGGTATAATCTTTATGTTAAAAACTTGACAAAGACACTATAGGAAAGAAAACTTCTAAGTCTTATGAAGGTACATATATAAATGCTAAACCAACAATTACAATGGGACTTCATAGATAATAAATCTTATACTCAAATCAAAGAAAAAAATCTTCAACATCCAGACAAGCTGAGGGTTATATAGTGGCACTTTTGGCTAACTGAAGGGTTGGTGGTTTGAAACCACCCAGAGGCTCCCCAGGAGAAAGGCCCTGGTGTCTGTTCCAGTAAAGATTTATTACAGCCTAAAAATCCCTATGGGGCAGTTGTACTCTGTCACGTGGGAACACTATGAATCAGAATAGACTTGAGGGCACCCAGCAATAACAATAAAAGATATATATACAGACAGTTTCCCTACAGGTCACTTTTTTTTTTTTTTTTTTTTTAATCTTGGGGTAGTGAGCTCTATGATTGAGGAAAAACAACCTGTTGGAACTCCAGTGTTCTTCATTGTGTCCACCTGCAGTGTGGGAATATGCTCTATCTCAGCTTTGTTTCTCACAAAGAATCACTTACCTTGAATCAGGTAAAATGATAACTTGATCAACTTAGAAACATGAATTCCACTCTGATGGAATTATAATAGTTCTTCCTGTACTCCAGTGGTTCTCAAAAGATGGCCCCTGGAGCAGCAATACGTGGAAATGTGTTTGAAATACAGTTTCTCAGGTCCCAATCTAGACTTAATCAGAAATTCTGGGGGAAAGGGCCCAGGAATCTGCATTTTAAAAACCCATTCAGTTAATACTCCAGCTTGAGAATCTGGTTCAACTGCTAGTGCAATCATAGGTAAAACCTCACCTGAATTCCATGTGTACCAACCACCGTGACTTCTGGCAAAAGCCTTTAGATGAAAATAAAGTAAGACCCCATAATTTTCTTCCTAATAGTTTTCAATTTTGAGTAAAAATAATTATTTATCAACAAAGTCTTGAGCTAGCTAGGGAAAGAGCATAGAGGCACACAGGCTCCCTTTGAGGCCCAAACACATTCACCTTACTTGCCTTTTTGTTTGTGGACTTATTCTCTGGTAGTGTAGTGCCTAAGGCACTTGA
>NW_006921646.1:6171-7989 GCF_000298275.1 Orycteropus afer afer | reverse complement strand
AATTGTTAAGAGAGATCAAAATTAAGGAAAGGTCAAAATTGCAGAGATTTTACAGTTAAGGGTTATTTTATGAGGTCTTGTCCAAAATCTTTGAACTCTGAGGGTTTGACAAAATACCCTTGTGAGAAATCCCATTTACAAAGATTCTTTTAAGTTAAAATACATTAATTGTTTTCCACAACTTCAAGGGTAGGGTAAAGAGGAAGATTTTTTTTTCCTTCTTCTTCTTCTTCTTTTTTTTTTTTTTGCTGAGAATTTTTTCACCAGTGGTTCAAGACTAAGAACTGAAATTATATTGTTGGCATTAAATTAGAAAGAGACAAGCCAGGAACATGGAGGGATCTGAGTTTCGAATACATTTCTCCAAAGCCATACAGAACTTTATGGAGTCTCTTTATAGAGAATAGGCAGTAAAAAACTTATGGTTACATACCCCAAATTCTGTGTCATTTCTGCTTAAACAACTGAGATTAGCAGCACTGGGCACAGAGAGCCAAAATGTTACCACGGGAATAAATGAGAATGTGGAGGGACCTAGTGGCAAGAGATTTCAGAAATGGACTGCAAACATTCTTTCTAAGAGAAGGTGCCAGCCTTGGTTGGAGCTGCCATCAGTTGATTTGAGCTACAATGAAGCATGAGATGCTGGGGGAGGCAGAAGAAGAAAGTGCATTGTCCTGGGGTTCTGAGGTGGCAAATACTGAAAGACTCCATCTCCTAAAAGTGAAGGATCTCTCTGGAATGCAGAGGAATTCTAATGTGGTAGGAACTTTGCGGAAACAGGTTAGATTCTGGAAGTTGGAGGAAACATGAATGAAGCATAGTGTAAGGTAAAGTCCACTGCAGTAGCAATAAAGGATGGATCCTTCAATGGTAAAACCTGGAGGTTATTACAGTTCATTCCCATCCCCATTTAACAGGTATCTTCCACTTGATATGGCCCAGGAATGCTCAGTTTATTCAAAATAAGTAGAAAAATTACAGGTTCTATATAAATATGCCATAAGAAAATAATGTGAAAAAAGCATCTTTCATCTAAAAACAATGAAGCATCTTTAGCTATGAAAGCCATAGAGCAAAGTGAAAGAACTCAGGGGCAGTTAGGAGCCAAGGAGGTCTAAGGGCACTGAGGGAGGGACTGAGTGGCAAGGGGCCCATCCATCTGGCAAGTGATACAGGTGCCAAAGTGAGGGAAATGAGTAAGCAAGAAGATGCTAGGTTCAGGGATTGAAGAAAAAGTACAGGAATAGGCAGGGCCTCAAATCTGAAAGTGAATAAACAGGAGTCCTGGGTGATGCAAACGGTTAACTTGCTAGGCTGCTAACAGAAAGGTTGGAGGTTTGAGCCCACTTAGAGGTGCCCTGGAGGAAAAGGCCTAATGATCTACTTTTATTTTATTTTAAGAGCTTGTTTTACATCCAAAGTCAAGCGTACATTTAGTTTCATTCCCCATTCGCCATGTCCAACCCTAACCCAGTCTCTGCCCCTCCCTACCCGGTAACACTCCCCCTGTGCCCCTCATAATTATGCACTCCTGTTTGTCCTGCATTTCCTCAGTTAGAATGTTGGTCCTTTGGTGTCCCATGGTCTATTGCTTTAAGGGATGTATTACCATTGAGTGTGTGAGTGCGGCATCCTGGATTGAGTTGTCTGCGTGTACATCTTGTTAACTATTGGGCTGAGAGCATGCCCCTGGGGGGTGAGTTTTATTCCAGGTGCCAAATGTATTTCAGGGCCATAGTATTGGGAGTCTCACCAGATTTCATCTGATCAGTAATTCTGGTCATTATACAATAGAGCATAGTTCTTCTCTGACAC
>NW_006921646.1:622-5686 GCF_000298275.1 Orycteropus afer afer | reverse complement strand
TTTGGGTCTTAGGTTCCCATGATCCACTAGTCTCTTGAACTAATTGTTTCCATGCATCTTTGGTTTTCTTCATTCTTCTTTGCTTCTGATGAGGAGAGACCAATTGTTGCATCTTAGATGGCCACTTGCAAGCTATGAAAACTCCAGTCACTATTTGCCAAATTAGGATGTGGAACAATATTTTTGTGTAGTATATTATGCCAGTTGAGCTTGATGTCCCCCAATACCATGGTCCTGTGGGCCCAAGTGACTCACTCCTTCAGGGGGTTTGGCAATAGCTAAAAAGTTATCATAACTTTGCCACGTTAACTCTGTGATATACATGGACATTCTTTTATCACGTATACCACCACTTGTCTGTCAGTTTGTTGTACTGTGGTGGCTTGCATGTTGCTGTGAGGCTGGAGGCTATGCCATTGGCATTTCAAATACCAGCAGGGTCACCCATGGTGGACAGGCTTTAGTGGAGCTTCCAGACTAAGACGGACTTGGAAGAAGGAAGGGACCATGCACTTCTTAAAGAATTGGACAGTGAAAACCTTATGAGTATCAGTGAAACACTGTCTGATATATTACTGGAAAACTTTATGAATATCCTGAAACATTGTCTGATATAGTACTGGCAGATGAGCCCCTCAGGGCAGAAGGCACTCAAAATATGACTGGGGGAAGAGCTGCTTCCTCAGAGTAGAGTTGACCTTAATGACGTGGATGGAGTAAATAAAGCTTTTGGGAACTCAATTTGCTGATGTGACATGACTCAAAATGAGAAGAGACAGCTGCAAACATCCATTAATAATTGGAACATGGAATGCATGAAGGATGAATCTAGAAAAATTGGCCGTTGTCAACATCAACTGCTCACATGCAAGTTCAAGTTGAAGCTGAAGACAATTAAGTCCATGAGAGCCAAAATGTGATTTCAATTATATCCCACCTGAATTTAGAGACCATCAAAATAATAGTTTTGACTCACTGAACACCAATGACTGAAAACCAGACTAATTGTGGAATGACATCAAGAACATTATCCATGAAGAAAGCACAAGGTCATTAAACAAACAAGAAAGGCAGAAAAGACCAAAATGGACATCTGAAGAGACTCTGAAACTCGCTCTTGAAAGGAGAGTAGCTAAAGCCAATGGAAGAAATGAACAGATAAAAGAGCTGAACAGAAGATTTCAAAGAGCAACTTGAGAAGACAAAGTCAATTATTATAATGAAACATGCAAAGACCTGGAGTTAGAAAACCAAAAGGGAAGAACATGTTTGGCATTTCTCAAGCTAAAAGAACTGAAGAAAAAATTCAAGCCTCGAGTTGCAATATTGAATGATTCTATGGGCAAAATATTGAATGATGCAGGAAATATCAAAAGAAGATGGAAGGAATACACAGAATCATTATACCAGAAGGAATTGGTAGATGTTCATCTATTTCAAGAGGTGGCATATGATCAAGAACTGATGGTATTGAAGCAAGAAGTTGAAGCTGCATAGAAGGAGTTGACAAAAAAAACAAGCCTCCAGGAACTGAAGGAATGTTCTGGTTACCTAGTGCCACTCTGACAGGAGTCTATCACAAATGGGATGGCCTTAACAAACATGAGTTTATTCTTTTACAGTTTGGAGGCTTTAAGTCCAAGTTCACAGTGCCAGAGTCTAGGGGCTGGGTGAAAGCCCTTCAGCCTTGGGCTTCAGCTCTGCTTCCAGCTCCCGGCCCACTGAAGCTAGAGGCTTTCTTTCACTCAGACAGCTGCTGGCTGCCAAGTCCAAGGTTGACAAGTAAAAAGGCACAGTCCCAATGTTACCAAACCACACAGCAGGACATTAATTCAAGTCCATTGTAAGTCCTCAGGTTGGCAGAACATGGCAGGCTGCTGAACAATGACATGGCTACATGAAGGGTCCATGCATGCCATAAACTAGAGACCATTCCCCAAGGCTTCTACTTATATACAGGAAGCAGACCACATTCCCTAAAGCAACTACACAGCTGCTCACAGTAGGTTCCACCATGGAGTTGATTACCAGTCTCATCATGGGAATACTACATCCAGCTCCCCAGCTACTCAACCAGGCCCAGCCAAGTTGACATACCAACTGAACTACCACACCCACTAATACCCATTGAGATGTTTCAACAAATGGATGCCACACTGGAAGCACTTACTCATCTATGCCAAGAATTTTAGAAGACAACTACCTGGCTAACTGATTGGAAGAGATCCACATTTGTACTCATTCTAAAGAAAAGTGATCCCACAGAATGTGGAAATTATCAAACAATATCATTAATATCACACACAATTGAAATTTTGCTGAAGATAATCCAAAAATGGTTGCAGCAGTATATTAACAGAGAACTTCCAGAAATGCAAGCTGGATTCAGAAGAGGATGTGGGAGGAGGGATATCATTGCTGATGTCAGATGGATCTTGGCTAAAAGCAAAGACTACCAGAAAGATGTTTACTTGTGTTCTATTGAGTTTGCAGAAGCATTCAGTTATGTGGCTTATAATAAATTATGGATAACATTGAGAAAATGGAATTTCCAGGACACTTAATTGTGCTCATGAGGAAACTGTACACAGATCAGGAGGCTGTCATTTGAACAGAACAGGGGGATACTGCATGGTTTAAAATCAGGAAGAGAGTATGTCAAGATTGTATCCTCTCACCATACTTATTCAATCTGTATGCTGAGCAAATAATCTGAGAAGCTGGACTATATAAAGAAGAATGCAGCATCAGGATTGGAGGAAGACTTGTTAACAACCTGTGATATGCAGATGACACAACCTTCCTTGCTGAAAGTGAAGATGACTTGAAGCACTTACTGAAAAAGATTAAAGACTACAGTCTGCAATATGGATTACACCTCAACATAAAGAAAACAAAATCCTCACAACTGGACCAATAAGCAGCATCACAATAAATGGAGAAAAGATTGAAATTGTCAAAGATTTCCTATTACTTGGTTCTATGGTCAACATGAATGGAAGCAACAGTCAAGAAATCAGACATTATACTGCAATGGGCAGATCTGCTGCAAAAGGCCCCTTTCAAGTGCTGAAGAGCAAAGATGTCTCTTTGAAGACTAAGGTATACCTAACCTAAGCCATGGTGTTTTCAATCACGTCACATGCATGTGAAACCTGGACAATGAACAAGGAAGACCAAAGAAGAGTTGATGTTTTTGAGTTGTGTTGTTGGTGAAGAATGAAAGTACCATGGACTGCCAGAAGAATGAACAAATCTGACCTGGAAGAAGTGTAGCTGGAATGCTCCTTGGAAGTGAGAATGGCCAGACTTCGTCTCACTTACTTTGGTCATATTATCAGAAGGGACCATGGAGAAGGATATCATGCTTGGTAAAGTAGAAGGTCAGTGAAAAAGAGAAAGGCCCTCAATAAGATGGATTGACACAGTGGCTGCAACAATGGGCTCAGGTATAGCAAGGATTGTAAGGCTGCCACAGGAAAGGGCATTGTTTCATTCTGTTGTACATAGGGTCACTATGCGTTGGAGCTAACTAGATGGCACCTAACAACAACAAGAACATATTCTGTACTAATAAATATGTAGAAATATCATCTGCCAAACTTATATGTTTTATGGGTATATTCCCTTTTGTGGCAACTGATTTTAAACAATAAGTGAGAAAAATGCTGTAGGGAACAGGATTGAAATGAAATCACTGAACAATTAAAATTAAGTGACTAAGAGACAGACATTTTTTTTTAATTGTGATTTGGGTGAAAATTTACAGAGCAAATTTACTTTCCATACAGCAATTCACATACACTTTGTCTCATGACATTGACTACAATTTAACTCAATGCAGCAGCTCCCCTCCCACTTCCTCCCAATAGTTACCTCTTCCCTGTGTCCATCCCTCCATGCACTCCTGCCCCCTGAGCTGTCTCCCTGTGCAAAAGCAGCCCTTCTTTCTCCCATGATTGTTCTCTCCAAGGAGTGTATCTACCTCAGGTCAATGTGCAACTCATAGGCCTGTCTTTTGTTTGGTTGGAAGCCACAGGTGTGGGTTCAATTCCAGACCTGAAGGGCAGCTAGGGGCCATAGTCTCAGTGGTTCCACAGGCTCTATCAGACCAGCAAACCTGGTCTCCCTCCCCCTTGTTTTTTTCCAAACAAGTTTGGGTTTTGTTCCACATTGTTCTCCCTCTCTGCCCAGTATCTCCTACATAGTTCGCCCTCTGAGTGGTTGACAGTGGTAGCCGGGCACCATCTAGTTCTTCTGAAAGAGACAGACCTTTGAACTCATCAACAGGCCTGGTTTACTCACCAATCACAAGAGGAGCAGTGGTGTCATTGTTAAAATGTCAAGGAATCCTAGAACAGTTTGCCAGGAATGCTGACCAGCACTGAGGGAGGCAGACTTGTGACTCTGCTGTAATTGGTACTAGATAGAATAGAGGAAAATTAAATAAGGCATAGCTGAGCGTAGAGTGGGAGTGAGAGTCATTAATCAGGGTGTAATGGAACATATTCAAGGATTAAACTGCTGCCCCGTAACGGCAGAGTTCAGATCCCAAGGAGAATAATCTGAGAGGGACATGGTGGTACACAGCCACAGTGAGGTGAATATAATCACCCATTTCAACGGGTTCCTGCAATACAGGGTACAGGTAGATACTAGAAACCAAATCTGACCTCAGATGAAGAGAAATATCGTATCACAGGAGAGACTCAATTGGGGATGAGATTGAATGGAAAGAAACTGGGAAAAGGCATAAAGGCCACTTTGCAGCCTGGTCACACTTGTTGGAGTTTGGGTAAGGATGTTCTTCCTTCAGAGTAATCATGCCCTAGTTTACTCAGGTAGGCTCAAAGAGATGGAATGCATCCAGTGTAGATTACTAGAATTTTAGTATAACTAAGAGAAAAAACGTATATATGTTTATTATCAGTGTGTGTATCTATTCTCAAAGGTCTATCATGGACCCCCCCACCTCACCCCCATCATTACCTTTCAGTGGTAGGACATCTTGGGCCAGCTTACAGAAAAGCAGGTTATGGGAGAACATAATGAGAAAAGTACTGC
>NW_006921646.1:0-501 GCF_000298275.1 Orycteropus afer afer | reverse complement strand
GCCAACCCACTGCCATCGAGTCAGATCCGACTCATAGCGACCCCTCCTTGGGTTTCTGAGGTGGCATCACTACGGAAGTAGATTGCCCAATGAAATGTGTAATATATATTTTTGCATTTAAGAAGAAATTACACCTTAAATTGAACTTAATAATTATTTGCAGCTACAAATGGACTGCAGCATTTGATTCCTAGCTTAGAGTTAAGTGCTTACTTAAGCCCTGAAGTTTCAGACTATGGTATTGATTGTGATTGTCTACCACCACCTAGTGGAAATACATTTATCTCTTTTTAATCGCCCCCACTTTTTTTTTTTTTTTTTTAATGTTTTTTTTTTTTAAACTCCACAATGAACTGTTGTTAATTGTTGTAGAGTGGATTCTGACTCACAGCAACCCCGTGTGTGCAGAGTAGAACTGCTCCATAGGTCTTTTAAGACTATGACCTTTTGGAAACATATCACCAGGCCTGTCTTCCCAGGCAGCTATGAGTGGGTTTGAAC
>NW_006921645.1:13592643-13600063 GCF_000298275.1 Orycteropus afer afer | reverse complement strand
TTGCCTCCTTGTTGGAAACCTCTTGTACCACCCTTACCTGGGTTCCTGCGGCTGACTCCTCCTCTCTCCAGATTTCTAGGCCTTTTAATCCCCTTTCTCCCACTCTCCCACCCTGCTGCTTTGGGCATGCCTGAGTTCCCTCTCCTCACCTGGATCCCTGCAGCTGACTGCTCCTCTGTCCGGGTTCCTGGCTTTTTTATCCCCTTTCTCCCACTCTCCCACCCTGCTGCTTTGGGTGTTCCTGAGTTCCCTCTCCTCACCTGGATCCCTGCAGCTGACTGGTCCTCTGTTCGAGTTCCTGACTTTTAATCCCCTTTTTCCTGCTCTCCCTCACTGCTGCTTTGGGCGTGCCTGATTTCCGTCTCTGCATCTGATCCCTGTGGCTATCCTCCCAAGATAGTGTACTGTTTATGTGTTACTTTACATGGCAAAAGGGACCATGCAGATGTGATTTAATATGGATTTTGAGATGGGAATATTATCCTGGATTATCTGGGTAGGGTCAATGTAATCCCCAAGTCATTAGAAGTAGGAGGTGGGAGATTTAGAGTCAGAGAAAGACTGTTACATGTTACACTGCTAGCTTTGAAGGTGGAAGATGGGTCTGTGTGCCAAAGAATGCAGGCAGCCTCTAAAAAATGCAGTCAGTGCATAGGATCTTGCCCACCTCTTTCTTGAGTATGAATAAATTCATACTTGTCAATATGAGTAAATTCATACTTGTCAATAATTATACTCAGTGCAAATGGATTAAATGCACCAGTCATGAGACAAAGAGTTGTGGAATGGTTAGGAAAATGTCCCATCAATATGCTTTCTGTAAGAGACACACCTTAGGCACAAAGACAGAAATAGAATAAAAATCAAAGTTGGGAGAGAATATATCAAGTAAAAGGCAATCAAGAAAGAGCAGGAGTGGCAATATTAATTTCTGACAAAATAGACAAAAACTAGCATAAAAGACAAGGAAGGATGTTATATAACAACAAAAGGCAAAAACCAGCATAAAAGACAAGGAAGGATGTTATATAAGGATTAAAAGGTCAGTTGATCAAGAGGACATAATCATAATAAATATCTATTCACCCAGTGAAAGAGCCCTAAAATTCATAAATCAAACTGTAACAGAATTGAAAAGAGAACTAGACAACTCCACAATAACAGTAGGAGATTTTAACACACCACTTTCGATGAAGAACAGAACAACTAGAAAGAAACTCAACAAAGACACAGAAGAACTAAACAACACTATCAACCAACTTGAACTTATAGACATATAAAGAATGCTCCACTCAACAACAGCAGGATATACATTTTTTTTTTTCCAGCAGAAGTGGAACTTTCTCCAGAGTAGACTGTGTGTTAGGCCACAAAGCATGCCTCAATAAATTTAAAAACATATAAATTTTACAAAGCATCTTCTCAGATCACAATGCTATAAAATTAGAAATCAACAATAGGAAGATCAGGAGGGGGAAAAAAAAACATGGAAACTAAATAACATCCTGCTTAAAAACTACTGGGTAATAGAAGAAATAAAATATAGATAACATTTCAAAGAATGGGCATTCCAGAACCCTTAATTGTGCTCATGAGAAACCTGTACATAGACCAAGAGACTGTCGTTCGAACAGAACAAGGGGATATTGCATGGTTAAAAATCAGGAAGTGTGTTTGTCAGAGTGGTATCCTTTCCCCCTACTTATTCAATCTGTATGCTGAGCAAATAATCTGAGAAGCTGGACTATATGAAGAAGAATGTAGAATCAGGATTGGAGGAAGACTCATTAACAACTTGTGATATGCAGATACACAACTTTGTTTACTGAAAGTGAAGATGACTTGAAGCACTTACTGGTAAAATCAAAGACTACAGTGTTCAGTATAGATCACACCTCAACATCAAAAAAAAAAAAAAAAAGAAAAGAAAAATCTTCACTAGACCAATAAACAAATCACAATAAATGGAGAAGAGATTGCAGTTGTCAGAGATTTCATTTTACTTGGATCCACAGTCAACACCCTTGGAAGCAGCAGTCAAGAAATCAGATGTCTTATTGCACTGGGAAAATCTGCTGTGAAAGACTTCTTTAAAGTATTAAAAAGCAAAAATGTTACTTTGAAGACTGAGGTGTGCCTAATCCAAGCTTTGATATTTTCAGTCGCCCCATATGTTTGTGAATGCTGGGCAATGAATAAGGAAAACTGAAGAAGAATTGATGCCTTTGAATTGTGGTGTTGGCAAAGAACACTGAACATACCATAGACTTCCAGAAGAATGAACAAATCTGTCTTGGAAGAAGTACACCTGGAATGCTCCTTAAAAGTGAGAATGGCCAGACTTCATCTCACCTACTTTAGTCATGTTGTCAGAAGGGATCACTCCCTGGATTGATAAAGTGGAGGGTCAGCGAAAAATGGAAAGACCCTCAATGAGATGGATTGACACAGTGGCTGCCATGTTGGGGTCAAGGATATTATGAGGATGGCGCATGACTAGGCAGTGTTTCATTCTGTTTTACAGGGTCACTATGACTCGGAGCTGACTCGCTGGCACCTAACAACAACAGTAGAAAAAATGAAAATCAGAATTAAAAAATTCCTTGACTCAAACAAGAATGAAAACACAACATACTAAAATCTTTGGGACATAGCAAAAGCAGGACTCAGAGGGCAATTTATGACAATAAATGCACACATCAAAGGAGAAAAATCAAAATCAATACCTTAATTCAACATCTCCAACAATAAGATTTGAGCAGAAATAAACGAAATCAAAAAACAAATGAAAAAAATCAATTAAGACTAGAAGTTGATTCTTTGAATAGATTAATGAAACCAACAAACCACTGGCAAATCTAACAAAAGTAAAGAAGGAGAAAATGTAAATTACACAAATAAGAAATGAAATGGGCAACAGAACCAAATTAAATAAAAAGCATAGTAATAGTATATTATGAAGGGATCTGGCCCTAGGGGATGGCCTCCGTCCTAAGGCATTTGCCTGCCAAATGCAAGGCTGGTGCTTCAAACCCACCAGCCACTCCCGCAAGGTAGACCAGGCCATCTATTTCTGAGAGCTCTGGTAGCGTAGGACCTAAGGCACTTGACTGCTAACCAGGAGCCTGGCCGTTCAAACCCACCAGCCACTCCTCGGAAGGAAGGTTGGGTGATCTACTTCCGTAGTGATACTGCCTGGGAAAGCCAAGGAGGGGTCTCTATGAGTCGGGTCTGAACTCAACGGCACATAACAACAACAATGAAGGGATCACTATGTGTTGAATTGACTAAATGGCAATGACTTTTTTTTTTTTTTTAATAAAGAACTTAGAAATGAGAATGGGCAGACTTTGTCTCTTGTATTTTTGTCATGTTATCAGAAGGAAACAGTCTCTGGAGAGGGATAGCATGCTTGGTAAAGTAGAGAGTCAGTGAAAAAGGGGAAGGCCCTCAGTGAGATAGACTGACAGAGTGGCTGCAAGATTGGCATAGCAATGATTGTGAGGATGGTGCAAGACCAGGCAGTTTTTGCTCTGTTCTACGTAAGTTCTCTATGCGTCAGAACACACTTGATGACACCTAACAGCAACAATCCACTAATATATCTCATGTAATGGTAAAGTTGAATGTTAAAATGAACATAATTTTGATTATGTTAAACATTAGATCTTAAATGTTTTTACTTTGAATTCTATTGTTTTCTCACTGATTTTCATTTTAACCATGTGAAACTATGGAAATATAAATATATTTAGGCTGTGTGTATGATATTGTTATTTAAAGGTGTAATTGAAAAAAAAAAAAGAAAAGAAAAGAACTAACAGGGCCAAAGTCCATTCCCATTGCATACTTCCTGTCAAAACCAAAAAAACCAAACTCAGTGCTATTGAGTTGATTCTGACTCGCAGCAACCCCCATTCAGTTTCCAAGGCTGTAAATCTTGACAGAAGCAGACTGCCTCATCTTTCTTCTGCCAAGCAGCTGGTGGGTTCGAACCACTGACCCTTTGGTTAGCAGCCAAATGCCTTAACCACTACACCACCAGAGCTCCTTACACTTCCTGTCAGTTACCCAAATTACTTATACTGTGCATAGGAGGGAACAGTTTTAATAGACCTTAAAACCTTAAAACTGTTATGTAAATTACACATTTTCAATTTTAGTGTATCACTGTTTCAAGTTTTAGTCAACAACAATTTACAGCACCTTTTTTAAGACCCATGGAGAGGATGCACTCAATGATAACAGTATTTATGTTCTTGGGGTTACAAGGGATTGGAAAGCAAAAGGCTGCAAAAGACAGCACCAGAGCAAGACTGTACCTATTGTTTTCCTCTCATACAGATGCTTTTCTTCATCTTCTAGCTTTTTCCCACTGTCCTCAACATCACTATGGTACCAAGTTTCTTCATGAACCAAGCATTCCCCTGCATGTCCCATCTTGGCTTCCTTTTGCCAACAAAGTCCTCCCAATTTCTCCTGTGCCTCAGGAGCTAGCACTCTCTCTTACTGCTCTCTTCCCCCAAGGGAATATGATTTTGCCGTCTCACTGAATTCACTGTAGGAAAACTAGGCATTCAGCTAATATTCCTCTGACTGCATTTCCTTGCATCGCCACACCATTTGCTTATGCAATACCACCCTGGAGTGGCCAGCCTATGGCACTTCCACCCTGGGGTATTTATAGACTTCTCCCAGCTCCTCTCACCTCACAGGCTGTGAAGGGAAGGTAGGTGCCTTTTAGGCATCCTTCTCCCTCCATCCACTTACAGGCAGAGGCTGGACATCAGGCATTTGGGAGTATAGCATGGGACAAGGCAGGAAGGGAGGTTAAGTATAGCTCACCCAGAAATTTCCATATAAAATGTCAGGTTGTGAGCTATTCATACCAATTAGCCCAAACCTCATCCCTCTCATGCTGCCAGTAGAATGTCCCCCAGCCTGGTGCTTGAACAGCTGCTAAGGAGCTGCTTGAACAGCTGCTAAGGAGCTGCTCAGCCTCTCTTGCAGCCGCATTAGGCCATTAACAAGCTGTTTGAGCAGGTAGCTCAGGCTCTGGTTGCTGAGAACAAGCAGGGCAGAGACTGCCAGCCAGTTTATCAGTTTATCTACTGTAGCCAACACGGGGTATGTTTTTTGACCTTTCAAGGTGAGTGATGTACAGTTGTATAATTTAGAGAAAAAATATACATTGTATAATTTAGAGAAAAAAAGGCAGAAAGGTAGGTTTTGTTTTCTTCTTTTTTTCTTTACATTTTATTTTGTTGTTGTTGAGAATATACACAACAAAACATACACCAGTTCCCCACTTTCTACATGTATAAGTTAGTAACATCGATTGCATTCTTCAAGTTACGCAATTATTCTCATTCTCCTTTTCTGAGTTGTTCCTCCTCCATTAACATAAATTCACTGCTCCCCAAGGTTTCTGTCTAATCTTTTGAGTTGCTGTTGTCACTTTGATGCCATAGAGATAGCTCTTAAAAGAGCATAATGCTCAAGGCAGACTTTTCTTCTTTTTTTTTTTTTTGCTAAACCAAAACCAAACTCACTGCGGTCGTTTGCTATCCAACTCATAGTGAGCCCTCCTTGGGTTTCCGAGGCAGTATCACTAAGGAAGTAGATTTCTCAACCTTCCCTCCAAGGAGCAGCTGGTGGGTTTGAACTGCCAGCCTTTTGGTTAGTAGCCAAATGCCTTAGGCACTATGCCACCAGAGCTATTTAAGCTAAACTACTGTTTGGTTTGAAGAAAACTTTAATTTTAGACTTTGGTTCAAGGTTTAAAGATTATCTCAGAGGAATAGTTTCAGGGGGTAATCCAACCTTCATGGCTCCAGAAAGTCTAGAATCTGTAAGAATTTGTAAGTCTGTTCTACATTTCTGCCTTTTGATCAAGATCCTTCTATGAAATCTTTGATGAAAATGTTCAGTTACGGTAGCCAGGCACCATCCAGTTCTTCTGGTCTCATAGCAAGGGAGGCAGTTGTTCACAGAGGCAATTAGACACACATTCCATATCCTCCTCCTATTCCTGACTCTCCTTCCTCTGTCGCTCCAGGTGAATACAGGCTAATTCTTGTGCCTTGGGTGACTGCTTGCAAGCTTTTAAGACACCAGACACTATGCAATTAATTAGAAGATAGAACAGAAGCACTAAACACATTATTAGGCCAATTAACTTGATGTCCCATGAAACCATGACTTGAAACCTCCAAACTAAGGAACCAAATCCCATAAGGTGTTTGGTTGTACATAAGCAGCCTCAACAGCTACTTTCTTCCCCCTTGTCATTATTGTAAATACATCTATCACACAACCTTTGTCAATTCAACTTTTTACAGGTGTACAACTTCTTGACAGCACTTACAATAATCAGCTGTGCAACTCTACCCATTGTGCCATATTTTCCATGACTGTTAACCCGCTACTCCCCCTCCCTCTCACCGCTGGTAACCCCTAATAAACTTTGGTCTTTATACATTTGACTTTTCTTTTTATGTAAGTGAGGTCATACAATATTTGATCTTTTGTGATTGACTTTAGTTTAGCATAATGTCTTCAAGCACTATCTATACTATAGCATGAGGCTGAGTAGTATTTCATTGTGTGTATGAACCATATATTGTTTATTCAGTCATCTGCTGATAGTCATTTAGGTAGTTGCTACCTTTTGGCTATTCTGAATAGTGCTATAATAAACATTGGTGTACAAGTCTCTGTTTCTTTTCTTTTTTACATTATTTTAAAGACTATTTCATGGCATTAATTTCCACAAGTTATTTGCAAATGATATAAAAAGTTTGTTTTTGTTTTAAGTGTTGCTTTTTTAAAAAATCTCTTTTTCTTTTTTTTAATTATTATTTTTGCAGTGTTCCCTACCCTCCCTTCCCACCCCTGGTAACCAACAAAGAAAGTTCCCTTCCATATGTAAACCTTTCCTTGACTTTTTACAATAGTGAACTAATACAGTATTTGTCATTTCCTGATTGACTTCTTTCACTCAGCATTATGTCTTCCAAGTTCATCCATGTTATTTGGTGTTTTGCAGATTCTACAATATTCTTTAGTGTTGCATAGTATTCCATAGTGTGTGTGTACCATAGTTTGGTTATCCATTGTTCTGGTTACCTAGCGCTGCTCTGACAAGAATATACCACATATAGAATGGCTTGAACAAACAAGAGTTTATTCTCTCACAGTTTGGAGGCTTTAAGTTCAAGTTCAAAGTGCCAGGCTCTAGAGACTGGGTGAAAGCCCCTCGACCTTGGGCTTCAGCTCTGCCTCTTGCTCCTGGCCCACTGAAGCTAGAGGTATCTCTTCACTCAGGCAGCTACTGGCTGCTGACGCTAACAAGATCAAGGTCGACAAATAAAATGACACAGTCCCGATGTTACCAAACCACACAGCAGGCCATTAATTG
>NW_006921645.1:13583474-13590523 GCF_000298275.1 Orycteropus afer afer | reverse complement strand
CTATTGTAAATGGTATTGATTTCCTTATTTCCTTTTCAGCAATCTCTTTATTGGTATACAGGAATCCAACTGATTTTTGTATGTTGATCTTGCATCCCACCACTGTGCTAAATCTCTCAATTAGTTCCAGTAGTTTTTTTGCTGAGTCTCGGGTTTCTGCTTTCAAGTCTTTTGGGTATATACCTAGGAGTGGAATTCCTGTGTCATGTAGTAGTTCTTAGTTTTTGAGGAACCACTACACTATTTTCGACAGCAGCAATACTGCCTTGCATTCCCACCCACAATGGATAAGGATTCCAAATTTCTCACAACTGCACTAACCATTGTTTTTGCTTTGTTTTGTATTGGTTTTTATCTATGAGTCAGAATCCACTGGACAGCAGTGGGTTTGGGTTTTTTTGTATATGTCTGTCAACTCATTGTCATCCTTATTTTTTTGAAACTCATGGAAAAACAAACTCATTTTTGAGGCATGTGTCATTTGTAGTACTGGATGGATTAAATGGTACCCTGTCAAAGCTCACTGGTCACCAAATGACAAAATTCCTGTTGAGTTCCAGGACTGGCATAGCTGTTGTGAAGTGAGTCATACTGAGGAGGGCTCTGGGGAGTGAAAGAACTTCCATTTCCCACAGTTCTTTTTCCTGCAGCTACAGCAGCCTGGCCTCTCTAGGCACCTGGGATCATCCTTCTCCTGTCAAAGGAAAGTGAATTCTCCTTAGGCCTGTGATTCTCAAATTTCAGTGTGATAGAAATCACCTTGGGGAGAGGTACTGACAGCATAGACTCTCACTCTCCACTTCCAGAATGGTGGATCAGGTATGGGGCTTAGGTATTAGCATTTTTGACAAATATACCAATTATCCTGATATAGTAGTCAACCAGATATGAGATATATTGCCTTAAGACATAGCTCAAGGACATGCAGCAAGACTGTTTTTAGGCTGGAACCTATACCTGGGCCCTTTTCCATGTACTCTGCCTAGTTTCAGGAAATTGGGCTTCTGCTTGGCCCCTTCTACCTTCCTTAATCCTGGCTGGACCCAACTACTGATTCCCAGACCTCCAGGATAGCAAACTGCTGGAATGTAGGTAAGAACCTTTGCCTTACAACCATTGTTATGCTGCCTGGCAGTCAGGGAACTCACCAGGTGACTGCTTGAAGTGAAACCTATCAATCTGTATCCTCTTGTATCTTGTAAGCACCACCCCCCATACACACACATACACACACACACATTGAATATTATACTGGGCCTTCTCCTCTCACCTACTGCTGGGTCTATATCTACCCTATCACCAATGCATGTCTTGTCTCTTGTTTCCAGTTCCTCTTGGCTGGTTCCATCCTGCCTCTGAAAGAATGGCTCTCCAGTCAGAAACCTAAAAAGACTACACAGAGCTGTTATGAGTGCCATGTTTGGTAGCTCCTGGTCTACCCAGCCCCTATCTTGTCAGCCTTTCTGGAAAACATCATCAGTGTCTCAACCTCAGTCACTTGGGTCTTCCATGCATCACTTCCAAAATGACTTCTATCCAGATATCCACTCCTCCTGTCTAGGATGTTACCATGTCTTGGGTTTAAGAGACCAAGACCACACCACCCAATGGCCTCTTGCTTTTCTCAGTTATCAGCTCTTCAACATTCATAAGCAGAGGAACAGATGAACACGAGCAATAAACTATAAAGCCTAAATATACAGTTAGTGCTATAGTCTATCAAACAAAATGAATCATATAGTTAATGATGCTTTCTTAATATTCTGTTATATGGTATTTAGTCATGAATAGAAACAGTAAACTCTACCTACAGTGATGAATTGCTGATGAATCAGTTATGTATTTGTAAATTAGACTTGACCTCTGATTTATAAACCAGTAAAGTTGAGCTAGTAATTTATTGTATGCACCTGCAATGGGCTTGTTTCACCACTAGAATGTAAATATACAGTGCTTCTGGTTTTTTCTTTTTCTGAACAGCTTTAAGCCTGTGCCAGAGAGCACAGGGTTCCAATTTCTCCACATCCTCACCAACACTTGTTATTTCCCATATTTTAACAATAACCATTCTAGTGGGTGTGAAGTTGGACTTCATTGTGGTTTTGACTTGCATTTTCCTGATGATTAATAACATTGGATTAATAAATTTTATGTGCTTATTGGCAATTTGTGTATCTTCTTTAGAGAAATGTCTATACAGGTAGTTTGTTCATTTTTAAATTTGGTTGTCTTTCACAGCTCTGATAAGGATCACAATAGGAAGTACTGCACAGAAAAGGAGAAAGAAATGTAGAACAAAATTCTAAACCATCAAAAAGACCAGACTTCCTGGTCTGACAAAGACTAGTGGAACCCTCAAGACTGTAGTCCTTAGATGTCCTTCAAGCCTGGAACTGAATTCATCCCCAGGATCAACTTTCAGCCAAACAATCGACAGGCTTATAAAGTGAATAATAACACCAGGGAGAATGTACTTCTCAGTACAATCAACCACAGGAGACAATAAATAAATAAATAAATAAAGCTCAGAAGATAGAAGAGGCAGGTAAGAAGGACGAATGGAAATAAGGAACCCAAAGAGGAAGTGCGGAGACTTCTGTTACATTGAGCAGATTGCAACTAATGTCATAAAACGTGTATAAATTGTTGAATGGAAAACTAATTTGCCCTGTAAACTTTCACTCAAACTATAATAAAATAATTTTTAAATGAGTTGTCTTGTTGTTGAGTTATAGAAATTATTTATTGTGGTAGTTAAGTTTGTGGGTCAACTTGGCTGGGCCTGGTTGAATGGCTGGGCAGCTGGATGTAGTATTCCCCATGATGAGACTGGTAATCAACTCCAAGGTGGAACCTACTGCGAGCAGAAGAGTAGCTGCTGTAGGGATGTGGTCTGCTTCCTGTATATAAGCAGAAGCCTTCAGGAATGGTCTCTAGCTTATGGCACACTTGAACCCCGCATATAGCCGTGTCAGTAGCCTGCCATGCTCTGCCAACCTTGGGACTTTCAATGGACTTGAATTAATGGCCTGTCATGTGGTTTGGTAACATCAGGACTGTGCCTTTTTACTTGTCAACCTTGGGCTTGTCAGCCTCAGCAGCCAGCGGCTGAGTGAAGAAAAGCCTCTGGCTTCAGTGGGCTGGGAGCAGGAGGCAGAGCTGAAGTCTAAGACTGAGGGCTTTCACACAGCTCCTAGAGCCTGGCACTTTGAACTTAAAGCCTCCAAATTGTAATAATAAACTTCTGTTTGTTAAGGCCTTCCCATTTGTGGTATTTTTTTCTGTTAGAGCAGCACAGAGGTAACCAATACATTTATATATTCTGAATATTAAACTCTTATTAGGCATATGGTTTTCAAATATTCTCACCCATTCTCTTGATAGTTTTCCACTTACTTGATAGTGTCTTTGATGAATGAAAGTTTTTAATTTTGATTAATGCCAGTTTATCTATTTTGTCGTCTATTGTTTGTGCTTTTGTTGTCATATCGAAGAATCCATTATCAGATACAAGGTCCTGAAGCTTCCTCTGGTGTTTTCTTCTAAGAATTCTGTGGTGTTAGAGCTTCTATTTATGTCATTTAACCCATCTTGGGTTAATTTTCATATATGGTGTAAGGTATGAGCTCAACTTTATTCTTTTGCACGTGGAAATCTGTTTGCCCCAGCACCATTTATTAAAGACACTATCCCTATCGAATGTACTTGGCACTCTTGTTGAAATTCAGTTGGTCATAGATACCTAGGTTTATTTCTGTACTCTCAATTCTATTACATTGGTCTATATATCTATCCATATACATCCATCAGACATCATGTTGCACTAGGCAAATCTTCTGCAAAAGACCTCTTTAAAGTGTTGAAAGGCAAAAATGTCACTTTGAAGACTGAGGTGCGCCTAACCTAAGCCATGGTATTTTCAGTCACCTCATATGCAGGTGGCAGCTGGACAATGAATAACAAGGACCAAAAAAGAGCTGATGCTTTTCAACTGTGGTTTTGGCAAAGAATACTGAAAATAATCATGGACTGCCAGAAGAATGAACAAATCTGTCCTGGAAGAAGTACAGCTGGAATGCTCCTTGGAAGTGAGAATGGCCAGACTTTGTCTCACCTACTTGGTCATGTTGTCAGAAGGGACCATTCCCTGGAAAAGAATATCATGCTTAGTAAACTGGAGGGTCAACAAAAAAGGGGAAGACCCTCAACAAGTTGGCTTGACACAGTGGCTGCAACGATGGACTCAGGTATGGCAAGAATTGTGATGATGGCACGTGACTGGGCAGTGTTTCATTCTGCTGGACATAGTCGGAGCCCACTTGATAGCACCTATCAACAACATATTATCTGAGTTTTTTCAATGATATGTACTTTTTAGTAAGTATTCATTTAATTTGTCGTCCCTGGAATGTTTGAGTTAGTCATTTTCTGAACTAGCAAGTAACCAATAATTTCTTATCATACATAGGATAGTTTGAATCAGAGCTGATTTGATGGCACCTAACAACAACAACAACATAGGTCTCTTCTTATGCCAGTACCACACTGTTTTGATTACTCTAGCTTTGTAGTAAGTTTTTAAATTAGGAAATGTGAATCCTACTTTGTTCTTCAACACTGCTTTGGCTATTCAGGGCCCCTTGCCATTCTACATAAACTTGAGAAATGGCTGTTCCATTTTTTGCAAAATAAGGCTGTTGGAATTCGGTAGACATTGTGTTACATCTGTAGATCATTTTTTGTGGAATTGATATCTTAACAATATTAAGTTTTCCAGTATTAATATGGGTTATATTTCTATTTATCTGAGTCTTCTTTAATTTATTTAAATAATGTTTTACAGTTTTCAGTGTTCAAATCTTCACCTTCTAGTATTAACATCAGTTATATTTCCATTTATTTAGGTCTTCTTTATTTCAGAAATGTTTTTATCATTATCAGTGAGCAAGTCTTTTGCCTTCTGTTAAATTTATTCTTAGGTATTTTATTCTTTAGGTGCTATTATAAATGTGATTGTTTTCTTAATTTCCTTTTCAGATTGTTCACTGCTGGTATACAGAAACACAATTTACTTTTGTGTGTTGATCTTGTACCCTGTAACTTTGCTGAATTTATTAGTTGTGGTAGGTTTCTTGGAAGCTCTGGTAGTGTAGTGCCTCAGGCATTTGACTGCTCGGATGGTTCAAACCCACCAGCCACTCCTTGGAAGGAAGATTGGATGATCTAC
The DNA here is from genome assembly GCF_000298275.1 of Orycteropus afer afer. Lineage (NCBI taxonomy): Eukaryota > Metazoa > Chordata > Mammalia > Tubulidentata > Orycteropodidae > Orycteropus > Orycteropus afer. The sequence continues at coordinate 13,585,296 of NW_006921645.1, read as the reverse complement.
TTCTGTAGTGATACCGCCCACCTTGGAAAGCCCAGGAGGGGTCCCTGTGAGTCAGATTCATTGTAGCAGTGAGTTTTGTTTTGTTTTTTTTGGAGTAGCTTTCTTATGGATTCTTTGGATATTGTATATACAGGATCATATTTTCTGCAAATACACAGTTTTATGCCATCTTTTCTAATTTGGATATCTTTTACATCATTTTCTTGACTAATTGCTCTTGTTAGAATTTCCAGCATAATGTTGATAGTGTGAAAGTGAGCAATCTTGTCTAATTCCTGATCATAGGTGGAAAGCTTTTAGACTTTCACCATTGAGTATGACATTAGCTATGTTTTTTTTCACAAATTTCCTTTATCTTATTGAGTAATTTCTCTTCTATCCCTTGTTTCGTCAGTGTTTGTATCTGTGTTAGACTGGGTTCTCTAGAGAAACAAAAACAGTAAAGCTTATATGTAGAGAAAGACAGAGAAATTTATCTTAGGAAAATGGCTCACACACTTATAGAAGTTGGCAAGTCCCAAGTTCTTGGATCAAACGTCAAGCTGGATGCTTTTCCCGACACATGCAGCTGCAGAGGCTGACAAGCTCAAGGTTGGCAGGCAGTATACCAGCTGTTGACTCCAACGAATGACAAATCCAAGATCTCCAGGATAAATAGTGGATTGTTCACTCATAGACAATTATAGGAAGCACAACAGAATCCCAATCCACAGAAGAGTGTCTCTTTTCCCAAGATGTCCATAAATATACTGGAAGCAGGCCATACCCATCGGGAAATTCAACAGATTGGCTGCTCAAAACATATACATCTGATCCCATCATTGGAACAATCTGCATCACAATTGCTTAAACCACACAAAATTGTGGTCCAGCCAAGTTGACACACAGCTCCAACTATCGCAGTCCACCCCTTGTCAAGTTGGCAGTTGTACACATCTTCTTAACCATATATAATCTCTAAATAAGGACAATTATAAAGTCATATTTGAGCCTAACATGATACGCTAACAGGCATACAACTGAAACACATTAACCTTATTTACATTTCACAGTTCATAACAGAAGGAAGCAAAAATATTTGATGCACATATACAATGAAGAAATGTAACAATCACAGTCCTCATTTCTGCAACTGGTCACGTGGTCATAGCTGATATTCAGAACTACCTTCTCCCACCACCCATTCTGTATTTCCCTTGCCCTAAGCAAGCACCTCACCTGGTCGTTGTTCTTTGCCTGGTGGGGTCACCCAGACCTTCATTCCTGAAGGGTCTGGGCCATTAGTAGTCATATCAGAATTGGATTGCTGTAATTTTCCATTGACTTTAATCACAGGGCATGGTACTGCTAACAGACATCCTAAAGAGTCTCCTATATTCCAGACATATTCTTCTTTACCTCCATTATGTAATATCAACCCAGTTTCCCCTTGGTAATCAGGATCTATCACGTGAGACAGTACAGTAATGCCCTTCTTTGTCTGTTGATCCAGAGGCATGAGAAAGCCAAAATGGCCGTGGCATTGTAACTTCCAGTTCAATGCAATTAGTATTGTGTCTCCAGGTGGGAGTGTTCCTTCTTTTGGGACTAAGATCTCCAGACCTGCAGAGCATAGGGTAGCAGGGACAGGAAGCAAAACTTTGTTGAATGGCTCACTAGCAGTAATAATGAGTAGTACCATTCTCATGTCTACCCCTTGGTTCCTGGATCCATGAATCCTGGCTATTGGAGAAACAGCACTGTATATTGGATGCTGGTTTAGAGCATATACAACCTCCTGGAGAACATTGCCCCAACCCTTCAAGGTATTGCCACCTAGCTG
>NW_006921645.1:13582482-13583374 GCF_000298275.1 Orycteropus afer afer | reverse complement strand
TGGAGTTGATTACCAGTCTCATCATGGGGAATACTACATCCAGCTGCCCAGTCACTCAACCAGGCCCAGCCAAGTTGACACACAAACTGAACTACCACATCTATTCTTCTGTTGATGGGCACCAAGGTTGTTTCCATCTTTTTGCTATTGTAAATAGTGCTGCGATGAACATGGGTGTGCATATATCTGTTCTTGTCCTGGCTCTCACTTCTTAAGGATATATACCTAGTCATGGGATTGCTGGATCAAATGGTATTTCTAATTCCAAATTTTTAAGGAATCAGTATACTGCTTTCCACAGTGGTTGTATCATTTTACAGTCCCACCAGCAGCATATGAGAGTCCCAACTTTTCCACATCCTCGCCAGCATTTGTTTCCTGATTTGTTTAGTGCTGGGGCCAGATGGTATCTCATTGCTGTTTTGATTTGCATCTCTCTAATGGCTAATGATCCTGAACATTTCTTCATGTGTTTGTTGGTGAAGTGTCTATTCATGTCTTCTGCCCATTTTTTGATTGGATTTTTTTTCTGTTGTTGAGGTGTTGGAATTTTCTATAATTTTAGAGAAAGTCGTTAGTCAGATATGTTGTTGTCGAATATTTTTTCCCAATCTGTAGGTTCTCTTTTTGCTCTTTTGGAGAAGTCTTTGGAAGCACATAAAAAATTAATTTTTAGAAGGTACCATTCATCTAGTTTCTCTTTTGCTGTTTGTGCATTTTCGATTATGCTTGACAGTCTATTTATGCCATAGATTAGGGCCCCTAAATTTGCCCCTAGTCTTTCCTTGAGGAACTTTATAGTTTTAAGTTTCACATTTAACTCTTTGATCCATCTGGAGTTAGTTTTTGTGTGTGGTGTGAGGTACAGATCTTGTTTCATTTTTCTGCAAAT
>NW_006921645.1:13540633-13552114 GCF_000298275.1 Orycteropus afer afer | reverse complement strand
GGTTCAAACTGTTAGCCACTCTACAGAAGGAAGACTGGGCAATCTACTTCTGTAAAGATTTACTGCTTGAGAAACCCAAATGGGGTCACTATGTGTCAGAATTGACTCGATGGCCGTGAGTTTGTTTTGGTTTTTTGGTTTGGTCTCACCTACTTTGGTCAGTTGTCAGAAGGGACCGATCCCTGGAGAAGGTTATCATGCTTGATAAAGTGGAGGGTCAGCAAAAAACAGGAAGCCCCTCAGTGAGATAGATTGATACAGTGGCTCCAACAATGGGCTCAGATATAGCAAGGATCGTGAGGCTGGCACAAGACCGGGCAGTGTTTCGTTCTGTTGTACATAGGGTCACTATGAGTCCGCGCTGACTTGATGGCACCTAACAACAACCCAACAACATCATTAGCCACATGGCCATGACTCAGTGGACTCCACTCAGTTTTCTCACGCTGATGGTTTCCCTAGTCCAAGATGATTGTCTTTGTTCTGTCCAAGGCTTAATAAAAGTGTCTCTATTAAACCTGTTTGAATTTGGGGTCTCTTTCCCCCTAATACAATATAGAGCTCACAACATTTGCCATTTCTACAATTTTCACATGTATCATCCAGTGGCATTCATCTATGTTTATTCAGTTACATATATCATTATAAAAATATAGCTGAAAATCTCAATTCAAAGCTATTAGTGTCTTTTCCTTTAAAGAAGCCTTGTGTGTCCACTGGTAACAGCTGAAGGAGGGCATCCCTGGGTACAAGTAAAAGCTCTGTTGTCTGGTTTTGCAAATAGGGAGCCCCAGAAAATGTTTAGCATGTTCTTCAATGGTCCTGAAAGTCCTCAACATTCTATTAAATTTCTGTGTCAATCTCCCATGTGGACAATCACCATCATATGCCTTTTCTGCTTGAGGCTGCAGACACTGCTACAGAAAAGCGGTGTGTCAGTTGGTACCACTTCTGACTCCTGCTCGCTAACTCAACAAGGTCCTCTGTGTTGCTTGGAAATCCCATTTTCTTCAGCTCAAGTTGAGTCAACAGTGCATTTTTTCATAGTGATTCTCCCAAACTCTTTCTGCTTTTTTCAAGCTTTCAGTTTCCACATCCCCATGACACCCACAGCAAAATATCTCCCATTCTACTTCATTATGTTCTCATCCATCTTGTCTCTCTGCTCCCCTATTTTGCCTTGAAACTGATGTTTCAGGGCAACCAGGGATGACCCTCTCCATTTCCTACTTTACTCAGCATTGATGATTTTATATATTGGGGTTTTGAGTAAGGTTTGCCTCAAAGAAAGTTTCTGTTGTTTAAAACAAAACAAAAACATTTAGACATCATTGCCTGGAAGGATTAAGTATCCCTTTTCATAAAGCTGATTCCACTAATGCCCCATTCCATCTTCTCCAGTGTCACAGTGTCCCTTTATCCACCATCTTCTCACCTACAAACATGCTCCAATGCGTACACCCTGAATCATTGCTTTACTACTACAAACTGGGTGGCTTTCAACAACAGGAGTTTATTCTCTCACAGATGTCTGCATTCAGAATGTTGACAAGGCTGTGCTCTCTTTGAATGCTCTAGAGGAACAGCCTTCCCTGTCTCTCCCAGCATCAGTCACTCCCGGTGTGCCTTGGCTTGCAGCTGCAGCATAACTCCATCTCTGCCCCCATCCTCACGTGGTCGTCTGCCTTGCACATCTCTCTGTGCCTGTGTCTCTTCTCTTTTTATAAGGACACCAGTCATTTTAGATCAGAGCCCACCGTAATCCAGTACGACCTCATTCTAACTTAACTAATTACATTTGCAAAGACTCTACTTCCAAATAAGATAAGATCACATTCACAAGTACTTAGGGGTTAGAGGGAGTTCTGGTAGCTTAGTGCCTAAGGCACTTGACTGCTAACCAGAAGGCTGGCCGTTCAAACCCACCAGCCACTCCTTGGAAGGAAGGTTGGGCAATCTACTTCCCTAGTGATACCGCCTCGGAAAGCCAAGAGGAATCGCTATGAGTCAGGTCCAACTCAATGGCACATAACAACAACACCAGGGGTTAAAACTTCAACAAATCTTTTTTGGCGACATAGTTAAACCAAGGATTGCACACTGGTGGGTTTGTGAGTGCTGCCAGGAGATGTTCATGCCTGTGTCATAGCTCTTGCCAGAGAGGCTGGAAGGCTCCAAGCCACCCCAGACCCTGTGTAGTGGGCTTTCCTATTCTTCTGGTTAGTCACTAGAGAGAAGGGTGTAGAGAGATAATAGAGTTTTTAAAAACTTTACTATAAGGATAACCCAATAAGAACCTTAAAGACAATAATGAGGAAATAAAGAAGAAAAATCTTTACCATCATTCTTCAGCTCTCTTATATAACTATTTTCATATTTGTATGTTTCTTTCTAGCCTTTGCTTATATGCATAGTCTATTTTTATAATTATAATAACAGTATATGTGTTTTGTCTTTTTCACTAATTATGAAATCATAAACACTTGCCCATGATTCTACAGCTTTCATAATTATCCTTATAATGGCTACATGATAATTTATTTACCCTTATTAGACATTTTTATTATTTCAGGTTTTTTCTTTTTTTACATTAGAAGTTATGCACATAGCTATTATCTTATGTGTAATTATTGCCTTGGGATAAAATACCAAGAATAGGATTACAAAGGCAAAGAACATGAACATTTTTTATGACTCTTGATTCATATTCTCATATTTCTTTGCAAAACAGTTGTAGCAATTTATAGATGATAGCATTTCAGTTCTACCACAGTCCATTTTATTACTAATGTCCACTCAGATTGAACAAATATTAGATTGCCTATTATGCGGGAGGCACGTTCTTGTTTATTTATGCATTAAAATCTCCTAGACTTTTAGAATTGGAGAATGTCTGCTCATTTTAAAAGTGACCCTTGAAATGAGACCCAGAGAAGTTATATACACTGTTCATGGCTATAGTTGGAAGATAGCTCTTATGTTGTTGGTGGTGTGCTGTTGGGTCTACTCTGACTCATCAACCCACTAAACCCACTGCCATCGAGTTGACTCCGACTCATAGCGACCCCCATTGGGTTTCTGAGGCAGTAATCTTCACAGAAGTAGATTGCCCTTTCTTCCATGGAGTGGCTGGTGGGTTTGACCCACCAACCTTCTGGTTAGCAGTCAGATGCCTTAGGCACTGACTGCCCATAGGGTTCCCAAGGCTGCAATCTCTATGGAAGCAGACTGCCACATCTTTCTCCTTTAGAGTGGCTAATGGCTTGAACATCTGACTTTTTCTTTAGCAGCCCTGTGCCTAACTGAACTCTCTTGACCTTGAGTTTGACCTTTCTACCATGCCCAGCTAGTGAAGTTTGGGTGTTTGCTAATTTTCTGATAAATGCACAGCTGAGAAATGCCAGCACCACCCAGAGAGCCTTTTCCTTGCATATATTTAGGCAGTAGAGGTGGAAAAGCTCTGCACTTTATGACCCCACAGATAAGCCAAGACCTCTGTTGAATAATGACAGTCTTAATGGTGCTGCTTTCTAAAAGAGGACTCCTTTACCCCTTTTTCTTTGATGACTAAAGTGTACCTGGCCTGAGCCATTGTTGTCCTTTCAAACACCTGAATGTGAAAGCTGGACAATGAAAAAGGAAGATCAAAGAAGAACTGACACATTTGAACTGTGGTTTGGTGAAGAGTACTGGACTGCCAGAAGAATGAATAAATCAGTCTTTGAGGAAGTACAGCCAGAATGCTCCTTAGAAGTGAGAAAGGTGAGACTTTGTCTTGTTTACTTTGGACATGTCACCAGGAAAGACCAATCGCTAGAAAAGGATATTATGCTTGATAAGGTGGAAGGTCAATGAAAAATGAAGGAAACTTTCATAAAATGGGTTGACACAGTGGCTGCAACCAGGGGCTCAAGCATATCAATGATTGTGAGGATGGTGTAAAACTGGGCAATGTTTCATTCTATTATAAGGTCACCATGAGTTGGAACTGACTTAACAGCAACTAACAACAAAAACACTCCTTCTTGGAGTAGTTCCTGCAAGTGTGGCATATTAAGCATCATGTGGCCCACAATCCCTTTTCCCCCTCTGGGCCTTTGCTTACAATTTTACCTGCTCTCTCAATGCCAGGAATACACTTTCCCAGGCTCCCTTGTGCTAATCCTCTCTTATCTTCAAGTACTTGCTTCTCTAGAAAATCTTTTAAAATTTTCCTATTTATCAGTTATTTATTGTTGCCTAACAAAATCACCCTGAAACTTTTTACTTAAACTAACAATAATTTATCATTTCCCATGATCCTGTGGATTGTCTGGGTGGGTCTTCTGCTGGTTTAGCCTAATTCATCTGTGGGGTAAGTTGGGTAGGATGGTCCAAGACATCTGTAGTTGTTGTTGGGCCAGCAGGGGCACGTGGCCTCACCTCCTCCAGTGAGCCATGGCTTCCGTACATGGGGTCTCAGGGCAATATACCGAAAGTACAAGCCCCTGAGGAATGCCCCTGTCATGTGTACTGATGTCCTATTGGCAAATCACAAGGCCAAGTTCAGAGTCCATGGGAGTGGGAAAAATACAGACTTGTATACCTGGAAGTACAGTTCATTGAACCATCATTATTTGACAATCTACTACAGTTTTCTCTCTGTCACAAACGGTTCATATCTCTTCAACATGCAAAATAAACTCACTCTTTCAAGGTCCTTCAAAGTCTCACCCACTCACAGCACTGGCTCACCTTGGCGGGTCTTCTAATCTGTATCAAATGCTGATGTGGATGAAGCTTTCCAAGTGTAGTTCCTCAGATGGCTCCTCTTGACCCAAGAAATGGTAGACTAAAAAGATAAATTATCTGCGCATGCCCTCTCTCTGCCCCCAATAGACAACACACAATGGTGAAACAGGACTATTTAGTAAATATGTAACATTCAAAAAGGTGAGATACAGGAGATACACAGCAATTCTGAAATCCACAACTCCTGTAGTAAAGGCCCTCTACTCTGCAGGCAGGAGTGTTCCCTCATGAAGGCCCTGTTTAGTGCCCTGGGGGAGATTTCCTAATCCATTGTTCTCTTTGTTCTTTGCTGCAACCTCTGGGCTTTCCGCTCAATTTTTTGAGATATATTTCCTTGTCAGTAAGATTACCCTTTGTGTGTTTCTCTGTAGATTTCTTTACCTGCTTTGTGCCTTCAGAAATTTGGGGACCCATAGGCCCTTTTTTTTTTCATTTCTAACTGTCTCTGTCCCTTACAGCTTTGTGGGATACTTACATGCACAAATTGTTAAATTGATGTATGTTCTGCTGTATATATTCTTAACAACAATAACAACAACAAAATAAAATGAATTGTTGTTGTTTTATGTGCCCTTGAGTCGGACCCAACTCATAGTGACCATTCCTTGGGTTTCCAAGGTGGTATCACTACGAAGGTAGATGACCCAACCTTCCTTCCAAGGAGTAGCTGGTGGGTTTGAACCAAGCTTTCTGGTTAGCAGTCAAGTGCCTTAGGCACTACGCTACCAGAGCTCCTAAATGAATTGTATGTTGTTGTTGTTATGTGCCATCAAGTCGGACCCGACTCCTAGTGACCCCTCCTTGGGTTTCCGAGGCAGTATCACTACGGAAGTAGATTGCCCAACCTTCCTTCCGAGGAGAGGCTGGTGAGTTTGAACCGCCAGCCTTCTGGTTAGCAGGCAAGTGCCTTAGGCACTATGCTACCAGAGCTCCTAATGAATTGTATCAGAAGGACTTGGTGTGTGTAAATAGAGCAGTCTGAAAGCAGAGCCTCAACTCCTTTAAAGTCTCGACTTGAGTCTAGAACCCATGTTGAATTGCAAAACTGCCTTTTCTAACAGCAAGGAGCTCTGGTGGTGCTGTAGTTAAAGCATTGGACTGCTAACCAAGAAAGGTCAGGCATTTGAACCTACCAGCTGCTCTTTAGGAGAAAGATGAGGCAGTCTGCTTCTGTAAAGATTTACAGCCTTGGAAACACAATGGAACAGTTCTACTTTGTCCTGTAGGGTTGCTATGAGTGGAAATTGACTTGATGGACTAGGTTTGGGTTTTAGTTTTCTAAGAGCAGTTCCTCTAACCTTGATGCTGAGCATATACCCTAATGGAAACATTCCGTTCCTCTGAGGTCTGGCAGGTGCAGGATATCACAATGTATACCCAGAGAGTCTTTCCACTATGGTCAAGAGGCTGCAAGACATGGGAGCTTATACCCGAAGGGTCTTGATGCACAGCATTATACATAAATCTTTACAACAGACCCCAGAAATAGACAGGATTGATAAAATGATTTTTATAGCAGGTTACCCGAAAAATCTATCCTGCCATTGTCCTGTGACCATCCTGTAATAAATCAAAGAGCAGGTACACTTGCAATTATGTAACCTTAGCTAATCACCTCATTTGCATGTGAAAGCTGCACAGTGAATAAGGAAGATCGAAGGAGAGTTGATGCCTTTGAGTTGTGGTGTTGGCAAAGAATACTGAAAATACCACAGTGCCAAAAGAACGAATAAATCTGTCCTAGAAGAAGTGCAGCCAGAATGCTCCTTAGAAGTGAGAATGGGCAGCCTTTGTCTCACCTACTTTGGTCATGTTATCAGAAGGGACCAGTTGCTGGAGAAGAATATCATGCTTGGTAAAGTAGTGGTTAAAGCAAAAAGGGAAGACCCTCAAGGAGATGGACTGACACAGTGGCTGCAATGATGGGCTCAAGTATAGCAAAGATTGTGAGGATGACACAGGACTGGGTAGTGTTTCATTCTGCTGTACACAGGATCACTGTGAGTCAGAGCCGACTTGACGGCACCTAACAATAACAACCAATCATGTAATACCATTTACATGTTATTCATTTATCCCTGCTAATTCCCCACTCATAGATATCCTGACTTTGACTCCCCTAATTGTCTTTCAGCCAATTATGATTTTATAACTTTCAGTTCCTGCTCCAACTGTACAAAAAATGTTTTCTTTCTCATTGTCCAGTAGAGCAGACATCTTCACTTTGAGAATTTGGACATTTTCAAGGTCCAGAGAGTATCCCTCAATAAACTTCTTTTCCTTTCACTTAAGCAGAGCCTGTGATGTTTCTCTATGACAAAATTTGAAGAAAAAAGAAAAGAACTTTCTGGGATCTTTATGTATCAAAATATGATCCACTTCATTAGATAAAAACCATAGCACAGTGGTTGTAGAGATGGTCCTCCCTCTACTTTGGGCAGCATGATATGGACCTGTGACAGGGCAATGCCCTTAAGATTCTTAGAAACTCTCTGTTCTATGTGAGAGGGTCTACTGGGGTCTAAAAGTCTTAATAGTCTTAAAGCTTCAAACTTCATTTGATCTTTACACTGATGTCAGTTCTTACTTTGAGACTCCTCTGTAGTTTGGAGAGAATGGAAGTGTGAAACATTTTATTTTGTCCCCCAGCATATCCTGGACCCACCATGTTTTATTTAAATATTTCTTGCAAAGTGAACAGTTCCTTTTACCTTTACCTTATCATAAGCTAGGGGGCAGTGGGGAGGGAGAGAGAAAGAACAATTTACACTTTCAACAATTCTTCTTGGAAATTTCCTTAGCCAGGTTCACAATTTCATAGGCATGCTTTCTCTCTGCAGGTGACAGTTTTGTCACTTGTTTCATTACTATAAAGGACAAGTTGCTGTCTTTCCAACCTTCAGTAGCAGTTTCCTCACTATTCCTCCAGCCTCCAGTTACCTTGCCACCATTCCAGTCTCTATCTGCAGTCCAAAGCCAGCAAAATATTTTGTGTTTCTGTTACAGCACTACCTCCTTCCAGGTATCAATTTCCATGTGTTATCTATTGTTGTGTAAGAAATCACTCCAAAAGTTTGAGCCTTAAAATGGCATAAATTTATTATTTGTCATAATTCTGTAGGTCAAGCTGGGAGGCTCCTCTGCTGGTTTCACCAGGCTCACTTCAACTGGCTGCATTTAGGTATAAAGTCAATTGGACTGCAGTGTTCAAGATGGCCTCATTCTCATGTCTGGCAATTGGTGCTGACTAAACAGTGAGGGTGCCTCGGTTTCCCTCTACAAGGCCTCTTTTTCTTCATTAGACTAAAATGTATTCCTTACACAGCAGACTCAAGTTAGTGTCCCAAGAGAGCAAACTTTCTGAGAGCAAGTATTTATCAAGCCTCTGCTGTGTCTTGTATGCTGATGACCCAGTGGCCAAAGCAAATCACATGGCCAACGTGCGAGGGGAACACACATGTACATAATTGGGATCTACCAGACCGTAGCTCCAGACCAAATATACCTTCTTTTCCTTTGGGCTCCTTAGCATTTTGAAGAGTCCTTGAAAGGTGCAGTTAACGTGCTTCTGCTAACTGAAAGGTTAGAGGTTCAAATTTGTCTATCCAAAAGTGTCCTGAAAGAAAGGCCTGGTAATCTACTGCCAAAAAATCAGCCAATGAAACCTTATGGAGCACAATCCTACTCTGATACACATAGGGGTTGCCATGACTTGGAATGGGCTCCATGGAAAATGGTTGGTTGGTAGCACTTTGATCATCTGTTACAATGCAGTATCACAGATTCTCTTGAAAGTCAATCAGTTCTGTATAACTCAATCACCATCTGTAAGCTTCTTTAAGCAGAAATTTACAGGTCTATTTTCTATCCCACCTTCCATTTATAGCCTAGTGTATGGTAGGTGTTCATTAAATATTAACTGCTAGTAAAAGAGTCCTAGCAACACAATGTAGGGCACTGTAGTTTGTGCAGGGCTTGTCAGGGTTCCTCCTTGTTGTTTCTCACCAGATACTCAAAGTACTGCTCAGGTTCTGAATCTCCTCAGGTCTATATTTTCAGTTTTCTGAAAAGTCATGAAAGGATGCTGGCTGGTACTAATGTGATTTTTAAGTTCTGTTAGGATATGTATAGGAAAAAGTCTTGTCCATCATATTTACAGTTATCACCTGTATCACGGTCAGGTGCAGATCCTCTGAATCCAACTAGAAACCCCTAGGCCTGCCTCTCATCACTCACTGCAACAACTCTTATGTATTCATGTATTCTGACCAAGAGTCCTGGTTTGTAAGAACTTGTAAACAAGTTTGGAGGAAACAGAATAGGCACTTATAAAACAACTCCAAACTACTTACTAAGCAAAATGTCAACAGATGCAAAAATCAATACACCACAACTAGGTCTAAGTGTGAAGAGGATATAATATGGAAGTGATCAGAATAAAGTGAGGTTAACTCTAAGAAAGCAGTCTTCTAATAGGTGAAGTTTTGAAACATTCTGAAGTTTTGTCCATAGGTCTTGAAACAGCCTATGGACAGATATGGATGGAGAAAACGGAGGTTGGTCTAGATGGTAATAGTATGCATGAACGACATTAAATGGAGCCACAGAGGCACCTGAGAGGGTCCTCAGAAGCACTCCTTTTCCTAGACACTGGCTTCAAGAAGCATTCAACTAAAAAAAGGTGGGGATCCAGGCCCTAAAAGAAGGGTATAGGGAACCGGAAGGAGCTCTGGTAGCCTAGTGCCCAAGGCACTTGACTGCTAACCAAAAGGCTGGCAGTTCAAACCCACCACCACTCCTCGGAAGGAAGGTTGGGCAATCTACTTCCATAGTGATACTGCCTCGGAAAGCCAAGGAGGGGTCGCTATGAGTCGGGCCTGACTCGATGGTACATAACAACAACAACAACAGGGAACCGGAAAAGGTTCTGGAGTGGCACAAGATGAGCTCTGAAATGTTGAGACAAGGCGCACAAATGTGCCCAAATGTGCAGAGGTGGTGAGGCCACAACACAAGGAAATTAATACATGTTGAGACACAAAAAAGACAAAACAAGAAAGAAATGGAACAGTTGAGCATCAGTGACTAGAGAGAGCACTTTCCTGTTCCTGGGGCCTGTTGGCCTCATGCCTCCTCTCAAGTTTTAGAAAGAAGGCTAGAGCCTAGGAGATGGTACTAAACCAAATCAGTTGCCATTGAGTCAATTCTGACTCATGGCGATCACATGTGTGTCAGAGTAGAATTGTGCTCCATTGGATTTTCAGTGGTTTTGACCTTTCATGAGTAGATCACCAGGCCTTGAAGAATAATGCATATCTTTCTTCTCTTTCCTTCCTCACAGAATGACAGAGACCTTTAGCAATTTATATTCTCAGTGTCCGAGGCTGTCTAGTAACATTCTGTAATTTAAACCAGCTGAACCTTTCCTTCCGCCCATTAATCCCATCATCCATGCACAGGCAGCTTGGGCAGGATTAAAGCACATGTCAACACTAGTTAGTGATGGGATTGTCTTCTTTGCTTCCATCCAAACTTATTCTCCATTGCCCTTTGCACTTTCCCTTCAGCCAGACCTCTTTGAATAATTAACTTGAAACACATGGAGTAGCTCAGTGGTTCTCCACTCTGGCAGCATATTAGATCACTTGGGGCCACTTAAAAAAAATAAATTTATCTAAGGTGGGGCTCAGATCTAGGTATTATTTTCAAAAGTGTACCAGGTCATGGACAGCAGATTGATAATAGGTGGAGTTACAGATTTTGAGTCAGTTTGGAAAGTTTAGTCAACATAGAATTTGTTGCCTCTTTGAGATATCCATTACTGTTATCAGGTGCTATCGAGATGTCTGATAACACATAAATAAATCACCTGTGATAAAATCACAAACCTGTGAGGGTATCCTTCATTGGAAACTGTGGACTCTGGGTTGCTTTTTGTGGGTAATTCTTGAGGATCTTTTTGGATCCCACATAGTCTCTGGCCTCCTGAGCTTTGCCCAGAAAGGCAGAATGGTTTGTGCCTATGATCACAAGCACAAAAAATACCATGGTAGGTCAGTCTAGCTGGCCATCCAGCCCTCTATGGTGTTTAACATGACACCCAAGAACAGTTTTGTTGAAGAACATGACTGCTGTCCATGATGCAAATCTTAGAAAGTTAATGGTATGACGTTGTTTTTGTCAGCTGCCATCAGTTCTGCTCCAACTCATGATGACCCCATGCACAAAAGAACAAAATGTTGCCCAGTCCTGTGCCATCTTCACAATTGTTGGTATGCTGAAGTCCACTGTTGAGGTCATTATTTTGAGTGCCTTCCAATCTAGGAGGCTCATCTTCGGAACTATATTGAACATATTCTACTGTGATACATAGAGTTTTCATTTCCTTCCAGAAGGAGATCACCTTCTCAAAGGAAGACTAGGCCTTTCTTCCTAATCTTGGTCTGGGAGCTCCCCTGAAACCTGTTCATCACGTGTGACCCTTCTGGTATTTGAAATACTGATGGTATAGCTACCAGCATCATATCAACACACAGGCCACCACAATAGAACAAACTTGACAGACCATGGAAAGTGGTAATGATAGTCCCAAACAATTTTTATCAAAGGACTCCCTTTAGCATGTCTTGTAAGGTTGGTCTGGTTTTAACAAATTCCCTTAGTTTCTGCTTATCTGGAAATCTCCTAATT
>NW_006921645.1:13531862-13534459 GCF_000298275.1 Orycteropus afer afer | reverse complement strand
CTCCATATGTCTCCTTTTTTGGTATTTTCATGCAAATTCTTCGGGTTTAGTCTACTTCTGTATCCTTCCCTTCAAGGCTCAGCAGTCCAAGATTATCTTCTGTGTCTGTGTCAACTGGTTTCCCTTTTCTTTGTTGAAGAGGGTCTGTGCAGTCCTTCTGCCTAGTCTGCCATCTTGCCGGAACTCAGCTGAATTCTTTAACCACTGTGCCACCAGAGTCCTAGCACAGATTTTTAAAAATATTAATTTCTTTCTCCTTCCCCCCCAAAAAATCCATGTTCATTTAAGACAATTTTGAAAACACAAACAAATACAAAGAAAATGAAAACTCCTAATTCTACTTTGTAGAGATAACCTCTGCTAATGTTTGGTTTACATCCTTTAAGTCTTATTCAGGGAACAACACACAACACACACACACACACACACCAAGAAACAAACCATTACAACTATTTAGCACTAGTTGTCAATAGTTGTGGTCTCCATATACTACCACTTTTCTCTCACAAAGTAATGATTATTCTGAATTTTGGATTTATAATTTCCTTGTTGTGTTATATGGATGCAGCCTTGCTGCTATTTAGAATTTCCATCATGGTAATATTACCAGAACTTCTTTATCCATCATCCTATTGCTAGACATTTGGAGAAATGCCCTTTCATGTCTTTTGCACATTTTTTTTTGCACATTGATAGTCTTTTTGCTGTTGAGGAGTAGGAGCTCTTTATACATTCTGGATATTAAACCCTTATCAGATATGTGATTTGCAAATATTTCTTCTCTAATTCTGTAGGTCTCTCTCGGTTACCTTGGTGCTGTCATAATAAAAGATGCTACAAGTGGGTTGCTTTAAAAGACAGAAATTTGTTTATAATTAAGAAGGTTGGGAATCCAAATTTAGGGCATAGGCTCTAGAAGGTTTTTATTGGTCTCTTTCAGCTTCTAGTAGCTGCCAACAAGCCTTAGCATTCCTGGGCTTCTAAACGTAACTGTTTTTCCCCATGTATGTATCTATGTGTGTATTCTGCTGTTTTTTTTATAAGATATCTCTAAGAAGTGATCAGGTTTATACTCTGTTAAGGAGCTCTGGTAGCGTAGTGCCTAAGGCACTTGATTGCTAACCAGAAGGATGGCAGTTCAAACCCACCAGCCACTCCTCGGAAGGAAGGCTGGGCAAGCTACTTCCATAGTGATACCACTTCAGAAACCCAAGGAGGGATCACTATGAGTTGGGTCTGACTCCACAGCACATAACAACAACAACATACTGTTATGACCTCATTAACAAAAGAAACCTCCTATTTCCCAATATGGTCATATTTACAGGTAATCAACATAACTTTTTTTTTGGAACACAATTCAATCCATAACAATGTCTTCTTTTTATTTCTTTTTTTTAAATTTTGATTTGGGTAAAAATTTACAGCGCATATACACTTTCCATACAGCAGTTCACATATGCTTTGTCTCATGACGTTGACCACAATTTAGCACAATGCAGCATCTCCCCTCCCATTTCTTCCCGATAGTTACCTCTTCCCTGTGTCCATCCCTCCATGCACTCCTACCCCCTGAGCTGTCTCCCTGTGCCTGAGCAGCCCTTCTTTCTCCCATGATTGTTCTCTCCAAGGAGTGTATCTACCTCAGGTAAATGCTTAACTGATATGCCTGTCTATTGTTTGGCTGGAAGCCACAGGTGTGCATTCAATTCCAGACCTGAAGGGCAGCTAGGGGCTATAATCTCAGTGGTTCCACCAGGCTACCTTGGGCCAGCAAACCTGTTCCCCGCTTTTTTTTTTTTTTCTTTCCAAATGATTTTGAGTTTTGTTCCACATTGTTCTCCCTGTCTATCCAGGATCTCCTACAAAGATCCTCTTCCAAGTGGTTGACAGTAGTAGCTGAGCACCATCTATTTCTTCTGGTCTCATAGTCGTATAGGCTGCAGATCGATGGTGTACCAGTCGCTAGGACTAGTTGTTTCCATTAATTTTTGGTTTTCCTCATTCTTCTTGGCTCTGGACGAGGAGAGACCCATCGTTGCATCTAGATGGAAGCTTGCAGTCTTTTAAGATCCCAGTCGCTACTTGCCCCAATAGGAGGTGGAACAATGTTTTGTGTAGTATGTTATGCCAATTGAGCTTGATGTCCTCTGTGACTATGGTGCCAAGCCCACCAGTTCAACTACTCGGTCCCTTTGGGTAGCTGGCTGTGACCAAGCAGTGACTACAACCTTGCCCCTTGTCAGCCCTATTACACACCTGGGAATTCAGATCATATACATAAAGTTATTGGATCACTTTCTGCCAACCCTATACCTGTTCTTGGGTGCACTCTCCACTTCATATATATACCTAATATTTCAGCCTATCCACCCATCTATCCACCCATTTACCCATGTTTGCCTTCACTGACCATGTTGTGCTATATGTGCAAAAGGGTTCATCTTTGCTGTCTGTACTTCCCACGTACCTCTCTATGTCTTTCTCTTCCTCGATGCCACTATATTGATCATCACTCACATTTGGTACATTGCCCTTTTCGTCACCCAAATCAAAACTTATCTCTATCTATCTAACAGTATTCCCTCCCCTCCCAC
>NW_006921645.1:13529412-13531452 GCF_000298275.1 Orycteropus afer afer | reverse complement strand
TGAATATCGTCCTTGGTGAAGTGTCTATTCATGTCTTCTGCCCATTTTTTAATTGTCAATCCATAACAATGTCTTCTGATAAACAAAAGTTTTAAATATTTGATGAAGTCCAACTTACCGATTTTTTCTTTTGTCACTTCTGTTTTTTGGAGTTGTATGTAAGAAGGCTTTGCCTAATCAAAGTTAATGAGGATATATCCTTATGTTTTCTTCCAAGAATTTTATAGTTTTAGCTCTTACATTTAGGTAATTGATTCATTTTGAGTTAATATCTGTATATAACATGAGGTGAGGGTCCAACTTCATTCTTTTGCATGTGCGTATCTAATTATTTTAGCACTATTTGTTGAAAAGATTATTTTTTCCCCACTGACTAGTCTTTGCACCTTTGTTGAAATCAATTGACCATAGATGTATGGGTTTATTTCTGGACACTTAATTAAAAAACAACTAATTTGTATGTTTTTCCTTATGTAAGTGCTACACTGTTTTGATTACTGTAGCTCGACAGTATGTTTTGAAATCAGGAAGTCTGAGTCTTCCAACTTCATTCTTTTTCTCTATATATATTAGCTATTATGGGTTCCTTGTAATTTCATATTAGTTTTAGAATTGATTTCTCTATCTCTGCAAAAAAGGCTGTTGGAATTTTCATAGGGATTGCTTTGAATCTGTAGATTGCTTTGGGGACTACTGCCTTAACAGTATAAAGCCTCTTAATCCGTGAAAACTGGATGTGTCTTTCCATTTATTTAGATTTTCTTTGTTTTACAATATTTCATAGTTTTCTGTGTACAAGTATTATATGTTCTTGGCTAAATTTATTCTTAAATTTTTCCTTAAGACTCTTTTTATATTCTAGTATGTTGCTGAATTACTATTTTTTGTTTGTTGCAATTAATTTTATCACTGATCTCAAGTTTTATAAATATACTATGATGTCATCTGCATATAGAGATGGTTTAGATTTGTCTTTCCTATTCTTATACTATCAAGTGCTTTCTCTTCTTCAAGTGCATTGGTTAACTTCCCCAGTACATTATTAAATAGCAATAACCTCCTTGCCTCATTCCTAACCTTGGTAGGAATGCCTCTAATATTTCCCTATCAAGTAAGATTTGGCTTTAGGATTGAATTATATATATTTTATCATGTTAAAGAAATAACCACCCAATCCTATTTTCTTGACAGTTTTATTTTATAACAGGGGTTAAATTTTGTCAAAGGCTTTTTCAGTATCTATGTAGATAATCATATGAATTTTCTTCTTAAATCTGTTAGTATAGTGAATTATATTAATAGATTTCCTAATGTTGGACCATCTTTACCTTCCTGGTATAAACTCCACTTGGTCATGGTGTATTCTTTTTTTAAACAATATGGGCCTCATGCTTTTTAGTGAGGTAATTTCTTGATAACTTTCTCTATTTCGTTTTCTCTAATATAAAGGTGACAAACTATAGTCCGTGGCCAAATTCAGCCTGCTATCTGTTTTTGTAAATACAGTTTTATTTGGATACAGACACACCTATTCATTTGTATATTGTCTATGGTTGCTTTTGTGATACAAAGGGAGATTTGAGTATCTAGGCTTGCAAATCTAAAATATTCACTATGTGGTCCTTTAGAAAAGACCCCTGCTTTAATAGACACTTAAGATGGACTTATGTGTGCAGGAGTCCTTGAATTCTTTTATTTTAAAAAAAGTTTTCTATAGCCTTGATGCTTGAAAAACAGCATAGACAGATGGAGATAAAATCTTTAACACAGATCTTATTTCCTTGCGTTTTCTAGAAAATGCTATACCACTATTGCCTTGGTTTGTATATTGTTCTTAAGAGGTCTGATGACAGCAATTTTGGTTAGCAGATTTCATAACAAACTACCTACCCTAAAAAGTAATGGTTTTAAGCAAGGATTATTTTGATTATGTTGTTGTTGTTGTTATTTGCTGTCGAGTCGGCCCCGACTCATAGCAACCCCTCCTTGGGTTTCCGAGGCAGTATCACTACAGAAGTAGGATTGCCCAACCTTCCTTCC
>NW_006921645.1:13516529-13528317 GCF_000298275.1 Orycteropus afer afer | reverse complement strand
AATCCTACTTCCGTAGTGATACTGCCTCGGAAACCCAAGGAGGGGTCGCTATGAGTCAGGGCTGACTCGACGGCACATAACAACAACAACAACAACAGATTAACAGCAAGTCTTGTATGCCATGCTGAGGAGTTATAATTTGATCCTTAATGCACTAGGGAGTCAATGTAGGTTAGTGACAACATGGATGTAAAATTTTGAAAGTTCTCTCTGATCAGCAGTATGGCAGATAGGTTGGAAGGAGCAAGATTATAGGAGAAAGACCAGTTAGAATGCTGTTGTATCAGTCTAGGTGGCAGGAGTTCAGAGGAACAGATTCTAGAGTTATTCATGAGGTAGAATCAACAAGATTTAGTGACTAAGTGTGGTGGGAAGAGAGAGAGGAACCAATCAAAGATGGTTCCCAGGTTTCTGAATTGGACAACTGAATGGACAGTGGTGTTAAACATCTTTAGACACGTAGAGCTTGAGGTGTCTCTCGTACATCCATGTAAAGAAGGCTACTAGGCTTTTGTGTTTATGGAACACAAATGAGTCATCTGAGCTAGAGACAATGCATTTGGAAGTTACTGATACATGTGGTAGATGCAGAGAGGGAGTATATGAAATAGTCCAGTGAGAAAGTATGGGGTGAACTCAGCGCTGACACAGAACCCTGTGTGATCTGAGGAGTGATCAGAGGGATTAGTCATGTCATTAACACAAAAGGCATTTCAAAAAGAGTAGAATGTTACGTTGTCAAATGCCAGTGAAGCAGTAGTAATAAGGACTCAAATATGGTCTTTGGGATTTAGCATCTACTGGCCATTAGCGATTGAGAGCAGTGCAGTGAAGTGGTGGGGACAGAAGTTACATAGCCATGGGCTGAGGAGAGAGAAGATACTGAGGAGCTAGAGATGACTCTAGACTACTTTGAAGACATTTGACTGTGAAGGAAAATATTGAGGAAGTAGTCACTAGAGCAGAATACAGAGTGACAGAGGTTTCTTCCGTATTCTTTAGGGTAGGAAAAGCTTGACCAAGAAGAGATACTGAATGACAAGTAGGTAAGAGAAGTTGTTAATTTAGGAAGGGAGAAGGGGAGAATGAAGGACATATGAAAGATGTTTTCTGAGGATATAAAAGGTGATGAGATACAGAACAGAGATGGAGAGATGCTAATACAAGTGAAGTTAATATCTTTAATTCCCAGAATAGCTTATAATAGTCAAATCCACATTTTGAAATTATCTTGGCTTCAATCAATAAGGCACGTATGTTGTTGTTGTTAGTTGCAGTCAAGTTCACTCTGACTCATGGTGACCCCACGTGTCAAAGTTATTGCCTTTTGGAAGCAGATTGCCAGGCCTCTCTTCCCAGGCATCTCTGGGTGGGTTCAAATGGCCAATCATGGTTAGTAGATGAGCACTTATCTGTTTGTGCCACCCAGGGACTCTATAGGGAAGACATAACAAGCAACGTTTACATATTTATTCTATATAATTTACACAGCTTTTCTCCAAAGGATAGGATCAATGTTTTACCCTTTCAGTATTCCCCACAAAGTGGGTGTTCAATAAATGGTGAATGAATAAACTAGGTGTTTGAGTACCTTTATATACTCAGAGCACAGTCAATAATACCCACATCCAAGTGAAACAGTCTCAAGCAGGCCAAAATAGTTACAAAAGTCTCCTGTGAGAAATGAGGCCCCCCCCTTTTTTTTTTTTGAGATACCTGTTTACTCTCACTTAACTAAGTTGGGTAGCACCATTTCCTTCACCAAAGCAGTTTAAAAATAGGAAGACTGAGGAGGAGGAGGAGGAGGAGGAGGAAGAGAGTGTTCTAAAGGTAGGCAGTCAGGCAGGCAGACAGACAGCAGAAGGTGACATGGTCTGTCTTATCATAAGAGGGGTGTTAAAAATCAGTATAAACTAAACTCAAGCACAGTGGCCTAGGATCAGAGTTTAGGAGCTTATAGCCTTATTCACATACCAGTGGCACTTGAAGGGCAATCGCTGCTTTGGGTCTTAAGTATTGTGGAGAAAAATGCTCCTTCAAGTCATTAAAAAAAAAAAAGTCTTTTAACTATTCCTAACTTGGCACTATGTCCTATGTGTCGAACAGTTTGGAAAGGATCCTATCAAAAACGGGTATTATTAAAACAAAACAAAACAAAAAAGCAAATGCAGAGTTGGTGAACCTTGGTCACTCTCCATTCCTTTGCCCAAGCTGTTCTCCCAGCCTGGATGCCCTCGCCTCTTTCTCCTAGGTGTCTTTCTTCTTCTTCCTTGACCACTGAGCACCCACACATGCTACTTCTTCCAAGAACCCCTCTGCATCAACCAAGCAGAAGCAATCTCTTCCTCCTCTGCCCTCCCACAGCATCCCACTGTGGCTTGCCTTTGGATGGGTCACTAGACCCGGTTGTTTACACGGCTGCTTTCCTACTAAGTTATGCGCTCCTCAAGACCAGGGACCGTGACCATGTCACAAAGCACCTGGTACAGCGCGAGGCACAGATTCGGTGCTCAGTGAAAGCTTGCTGACTTGACTTGAATTAATTAGGAAAAAAACACTCAGGGCAGAATCTCCTACTTGAGGGGCGGATGAATGAGTCATGGGGTGGTTCTTTGCATTCTTTACCTTTCAGTCACGTCGGGTCGAGCATCCATCTGGCCCGGAAAATACCTGTGGAATTGAAACGCACCTCCGCCCCCCGCCACTAGCGTGCCATAGAAGCCCAGAGGAGGCAAGTTTCCCCAGCAAGCTCAGATACCGAGATCGGTGGGCGGGCCCGACCGGCCGCAGGGGGTGGGGCTCCAGAGGAACCCTGTCCGCTTCCCCCCAATCCGGACACGGCGGAAGCCCCGCCCCCAGGCCGCGCGTTCGCGCTGGTGGAGCGCGCTCCTCTGCCCTCGCGCCCTCGCTCTGGGGGCGGGCTCGCTGCGCGTGCCGGGCGGGGAGGCGGCGTGCGCCAGGAGCCTAGGAACGTTCGCCGCGGGGGCGGCTCGGGGGCCTGAGCGGTCTCGGCCGCCTCAGCCGCGGGGGCCGGGCCAGGAGGAGGCGGAGGACGTTAAGGCCACCAAAGACCATCCCGACGCCCCCATCTCCGGCCGTAAAGTGAGTAGATGGGGAGTTAACAGCGGCGGCCGGAGCCTGCGGGAGAGGGAAGCGGTTGCTCAATCCTCGCACCCGCGAGGAGCGGAAAGGGAGCCGTGCGGCGCCCAGACCTCCGGAGCCTTGGGGACGCAGGGCGGAGAGAGGCGGAGACGGCGCGCGGGAGCCGGGGCCGCCGCACCGCGCGCGGCGGCTAGGGGGAGACGGCGCGTGGCGGACGGCCCTGGAGGGGGGGGAGGGGGGGGATGAAGCCGAGCCTGTGGCCAGCGCCCCCGGACACTGAGCTCCCAGTCGGAGAGGGGTCTCCGGGGTCTCCAGCGCGCTGTGGTCACCCAGCGCGGAGCTGGGGCTGCGGACGCCTTGCTGATGCTGCCTGAGTCCGGGCTCGCAAAGAGCAGGCTCTGCGTTAGGTGCTGAAGGGGGTGAATGAGGCAGGTCCTGGAAGAGGGCAGGTAAGGCAGTCAGGCCCTGGCAGAGGGAAAGGAATTTATTTCAGATCACCCCAAAACATTATTTCCCAAAATGCCTAATATTGAGCCTGTCCACCGAGATCACCTTTGAAAGGAAAGTATCCTGAGAGGCGGGATGATGCAGCTAACGAATGCTTGCTTTTAAATTTCTGTGCCAGGCCTTGGGATTAGGAAGACCTTCCAACCTTCTTAGCAAACGTTTATTGATTAGCTACCGTGGGTAGAGAAGGATGGTCAGCACTGGGGCTACACAATAATATTAAGCACAACTATGATTTTCTGTTTAGGTGCTGACAATTTGATTATAAGGATATCCATATGAAATATAAAGCAGCATTGAAATTTATGTCTGTCCACTTTAAAAAACCCAAACCAAACCCACTGCCATCGAGTCTATTTCGATTCATAGCGACCCTGACTTTAGGTCTCTTTTATTTCATCCTAGTATGAGGACGTTGGAACCGTAAGTTGCATGGTTTTGGGTATAAGGCAGGAGGGTTAAAGAAGCTTATGGGAAAGATTTGGAGAGTATTGCAAGATTTTTTGCGTAACTTTTAAAAGGATAGAGGGCAAAAAATAAATTTGGCAAGAGAAAGGATGCTGACCAGAACAGTACCTGGTCCACAAGACTTGTGCAATGAATGAATTGAATGTATGAAGCAAAGTTTTGCTACAATTTCTCTGAGTAGTATCAATCACTCACCAGTTAGGGATGGTTGAAGGTTCCTCAAGTTCACTGTGGTTCCTCAACTTCCTTTTTTTTTTTTTGCCACATGAGATAACCCAGGTTCTTAGATCTGGGCATTTTAAAGCAGTGGTGGAGTCGTGATTTCATGTTGCCATGCTGCTGCTTTCCCATGCTCATTACATATTGGTGTGAGGAGCTTGCTTCTTGGGCTGTTGCTTGAGATCATCACGTCTTGGCCCTTCTCATTGGCTTTTTCTATGACTCGAGGAGGAAGGAAAGTACTTTTGTTTAGAGAGCACTTTTTCAGTTTTATCTTGGTGCTTGGGTCTTAGATCTGTAGTAAGAAAATGTTGGTGCCTCTGCTCTTCTTAAGAGTTGGAATTCTACTGGTCTTCCTTGGTTGGATTTTTGGACTCCGAAGCTCAAGGCTGCTGTTTCAGTTCTCTGGGTTGCTGTGCCTGTTGGATTACTTTGTCTGCCATATTAAAACTTGACCATTTATTAGTTCTGTGAGGATTTTTAGCGTACATAAGTGGAATTACCTTTGTAGGGGGTTGTGCAGTTAAGGTAGTAGTGCTGACAAGGTTTTTGAGTGTCTACTATGGCCAAGAGACAAAATTTCTACTCACAGTTGGAAAATTAGACTTAGAACCAGTAGAATTTCAACTTACTGTTTGCTTATTTTATGTCTTTAATGTAAGTCTCAGTACCTTAGTGTCCTCATATAAAAATTAGGATAATGTTAATCCGAATTTGGCGTTGAGGAGTCCTGGTGGCACATTGGTTAAGTGCTCGGCTGCTAACCGAAAGGTTGCTGGTCGGACCTTTCTGGAGAAAGATGTAGCAGTCTGCTTCCATAAAGACTACAGTCTTAGTACTTGCAGGAAGATAGCTCAGGGGGCAGGAATGCGTAGGAAAGAAGGACACAGAGAAGAGGTAACTACAGGGAAGCGAAGTAGAAAGAGAGCTGTTATATTGTGTAGATTGCAGTCAATGTCATGAAACAAAATATGTATGAACTGCGGTATGGAGAATGAATTTGGTCTGTTCATTTTCACCCAAATCACAAAAAAAGTTAAAAAAGAAAAAAAAAAAAGAATGAAAAAAAAAAAAAGACTACAGCCTTGGAAACCTGAAGGGGAGTTCTACTCTGTCCTGTAGGATCATTATGAGTCTGAGTGAGAAAGTCTTGAAGAGATCTTACTTTCTCTTTAGCTCTAGGGCTACCCTTCCCTTCAGGATGACTACTCACAACTAAAGGCACTTGACTGCTGACCAGAAGGCTGGCGGTTCAAACCCACCAGCCACTCCTCGGAAGGAAGATGGGGCAGTCTACTTCCGTAGTGATACTGCCTCGGAAACCCAAGGAGGGGTCGCTATGAGTCGAGTCTGACTTGACGGCACATAACAACAACAACAACAATACAAACCAAACTTAGTGCTACTGAGCCGATTCCAACTCATAGCAACCCCTGTAGGGTTTCTGAGACTGTAAATCTTTATGAACGCAGGCTGCTTAATCTTTCTTCCACAGAGCCGCTGCCGCTGGGGGGTTCAAATCACCAACCTTGTGGTTAACAGTCAAATGCCTTAACCACTACACCATCAGAATTCCTTGGTCCTACAGTTTTGAGTTTCTTGTTCTAGGCTCCCCCAGTGATACGGAATTTTATTTATTTATGTTTATTTTTAAATCAACTTTAATAATATATAGTTTACATATGCTAAAATGCACAGATTTCTTGTGTACAGTTGGATAAGCCTTGACAAATGTACATACTTTGTAACCATTATTTCAGTCAAGATATAGAACATTTCCATCATCTAAGACAGTCAGCCTACTTTATACATTTTATTTATTTCTAATTAAATAAGCATCAGGGCTGTGACATCTAGTTGTGCAGGTTGTAATCTAGTTGTTCAGTCTGTGTGGGTCTGTGGGGCAACTCTTCTAGTGGTTCATGAATGCACCCTAGCTTGTGAAACACTCCAACAGTATGACAGACTTACACCCTCCTTAACCCATTCCCTTAGAATACTCCATAGAAACTGCAGTTATCACTTTGTTGTGATCTTTCCACACCTTTTCTGTGCATTTTCATGTACACATATAGGAGCTCTGATGGCACAGTGGTTAAGTACTCAGCTGCTACTAAAAGATCGGTGGTTCAAACCTACCATCTGTTCTGAGGGAGGAAGATGTGAGAGTCTGCTTTTGTAAAAATTAAAGCCTTGGAAACCATGGGGCAGTTTTGTTCTGTCCTGTAGGGTCGTGTGAGTTGGAATTGACTGATGACAATGGGTTAGGTATTTTTTTTTTGGTTTATAGGTAATACAGAAAAGCCAGGTCTCTACTCCCCCTCCGCCCATTAATAACATTATACTATACACATTGTTCTGCAACTTTTTTTTTCCCCCCTAACAGAATGTCTTTGAGATCTTTCCGTGCTGGAACAGAGGGATCTACTTGATTTTTCTTACTATTATACAATCTCTTAAGTAGTATGTATGCACTGTAGTTTATTTAATCCTCTCCTCACAGTAGACATTTAAGCTGTTTATAGTCTTTGCTGTTTTAGACATTGCTGTAGTGAATCAGAAGTACAGTTGCTGGGTCAAAGGGGTACAGATTTTAAATTTTAATTAATGGTGACTTAACCATGTTAATACTTTTGGATCTGGTTCACTTATTTTTTAACTACAGACTAGTATTCAGTTGGAGACTTAAATCTTTTCACTTGCTGAGGGACAGTTAGGCTACTTGAGATATTAAATCTTTGATGGATATCGGTTTTGGAAATGCTTCCTGCCAGTCTAAGTCTTGTCATTTCCCTTTGTTAAGGGTGTCCTTTGTTGTATACAAGTTTTCAATTTTAGTGTCATATTTATGCAAAAGTTTACCTGAAATGGATTGTCTTTGTTATATCTGGTCTAAGAAAGGTTTCTCTATCTGAGAGAACAAATGATATATCCTTACATTTTCTTCTAAAAGTTTTCCTTTTCGTGTGAAATTTGTCTCTCTGTGTGGTATAACAAAGAGGGTGACTAGTTTTTTTAAGCAATTTTTGTTTAAGAATAGGCTTTCCTCGAATGCTTTGACAGCCATCTCTATCATAAAACTCTCTGAGCTTGTTATCTTTTTGGGGGATTAGGACATCTTGGTTACAGATTCAGTTTCTTTAGTGCTTGTTGGTTTATATTGTCTTCTTCAGTCAATTTTAGTCATTATTTTTTTATATTTTGAAATACATTTACATAGTATTATGATTTATAAATCTTTGCTGTATCTGTAATTCTATTATTTTCCCCCAATGTTGACTACTTTTTTTTTCTTGTTTGATGTGTTCTACTTTAGATTTATGTTTTTATTCATTTTTACCCCTCAAAGAATTGCTTTTGGTTTCATTAATCTATTTCTTTATTTTTTATTTAATTGATTTCTTCTTTTGTCTTATTTTTCCTTTCTTTGGGCTTTGAAGTAGGTTTTTCTGTTTTCTTAAATTTTATTGTGGTAAACTGTAAGAGGTAGGGTGTATCTTGTTTCCAGCTATTTGTGCCATCCTTTCCTGTAAGACAGCCACATCCCTTGCCATGAGATTGCCAGTATCTTATGGGGAAGAAATATACCTCTATCATATTAACATCATACTTAGCCATGTGACTTGCTTTGGCTAATGAAACGTGAATGGAGGTTCATATGTCACATCTAAGCAGAAAGTTTAAGAACTATTACATGTATCTACCAGTTACCTCTCTTTGTCCCTTCTGCCAGGAGAATGGCACATCCCAAATAGTGTATGTTCCTTCATTTCCTTCATAACGAAGATGATGCATGGAAGACAGCTATAGCTGACCTGCAGCCAACATGTAACACAAATGAGAAATAAGCCTTTTTGTAAGCTGCCAAGATTTTGAGGTTGTCACTGTCTTTTAACCTAATGGAAAGCTGACTGATGAAGAAATTGGTACCAAGGATATTGTGATAAATTGTATTATTGTTCCCAATTTGCTCACATGGGGAGCTTACCTCGGGAAGGCATATATCTCGCTTTATTGTTAGGCATAGCCATGACTTGCTTTGGCCAGTGAAATTTGAATGGAAGCAAAAGATGCTAGTTCGAGAGGAAGCTTTAAGAACTGTTGGATGTTTCTGCCGGCTTTATTTGTACTTTTCCCTTTGTCATAAGAGTGTCACGTCCCAAATAGGGACTGCTTCTTCAGCCTTATCCTGGAATGAAGAAATGTGGAACAGAGCCAAAGGCCTGTAGCTGCTTTAGCCTATATATAATGTAAGAAGAAATAAACCTTTGTTATTCTAACTGCTGAGATTTTTGTGATTGTTTTTTCCCCTTAACATAATCTAGTGAAAACTGCCCATATTGGCATATGCTGTTCTTTTTTTCTATTTTGTAAGTTGAATCAATGCATTAATTAAAAAAAATTTCTTATGTTTTAATCAGTGTGCTTAAGGATACACATTTTCCTCTGAGTACAACTTTTTGCTGCATCTCGTAAGTTTTGATGGTATACTCTTTCATTGTTGGATTCTAAGTATTTGGTAATTTCTTTTATGATTTCCTCTTTAAGCCATCAGTTCTTTAGGAAAAGACCTTGTAGATGGCAGAATGTTTTTTCTTTTTTAAATTATTATTATTTTAACTCTTGGTTTTTATTTTAATTGTATTGTGGCTGAAAAAGTGGCCTATTGGACATGATTCTTTATAATGAAGTGAGACTTCTTTTGTCACTTACTGTGTAGTCAGTTTTTATAAATGTTTCACATTTATAAAAATGTTTTTATATATGTTTCACATATGTTTAGAAAGAATGAATATTTTCTGTTTGTTAGGTACAGGGTTCCATATTACTCTGTTTGATAAACATTGGTTTTTGTGTGTAATTTTTCTATATCTCAACTATTTTTTTGCCTTTTAAATTTGTCTATTTTCTGTATAACCAAAACCAAACCAAACCCACCGCCACTGAGTCAATTCTGACTCACAGTGACCCTTGTTGGGTTTCTGAGGTGGTAAATCTTTATGGAAATAGATTGCCCTGTCTTCCTTCTGTGATGTAGCTGGTGGGTTTGAACCGCCAACTTTCTGGTTAGCAGTCAGATGCCTTAGTCACTGTGCCATCAGATCTCCTTATATAGCTGTGTTAAAATCACTTGCTGTAGTTATAGATTTATTAGTTTCTCCTTGTAATTTCCATCACTTGTCTGTCTGTTGTATTATGGTGGCTTGTGTGTTGCTCTGAGGCTGGAGATTATGCCACTGGTGTTTCAAATACCAGCAGGGTCACCCGTGGTAGACAAGTTTCAGTGGAGCTTACAGACTAAGACAGACTTGGAAGAAGGAAGGGGCCATCCACTTCTCAAAGAATTGGACAGTGAAAACCTTATGAATAACAGTGAAACACTCTGATGTATTACTGGAAAACTTTATGAATAGCCTTGAAACATTGTCTGATATAGTGCCAGAAGATGAGCCCCTCTGGTTGGAAGGCACTCAAAATATGACTGGGGAAGAGCTGCCTCCTCAGAGTAGAGCTGACCTTGATGCTATGGGTGGAGTAAAGCTTTCGAGACCTCTATTTGCTGATGTGGCATGACTGAAAATGAGACGAAACAGCTGGAAACATCTGTTAATAATTGGAACATGGAATCTACAAAGTATGAATCCAAGAAAATTGGAAGTTGTCAGAAGTGAAATGGAATGCATAAAGATCGATATCCTAGGTATTAGTGAGCTGAAATGGACTGGATTTGGCCATTTTGAATCAGACATCCATATGATCTACTCTGCTGGGAATGACAAAGTGAAAAGGAATGGCATGGCATTCATCATCTCAAAGGATGTTTCAAGATCTATGCCAAAGTACAATGCTGTCAGTGATAGGATATATCCATATGCCTACAAAGAAGACCAGTTAATACTACTATTATTCAAATTTGTGCACCAACCGCTAAAGCCAAAGACGAGGAAATTGAAGATATTTACCAGCTTCTGCAGTCTGAATTGACCAACATGGTGATTGGAATGCAAAAGTTGGAAACAAAGAAGAATCATTGGGAGTTGGAAAATATGGCCTTGGTGGTA
Organism: Orycteropus afer afer; assembly: GCF_000298275.1. Taxonomy (NCBI): domain Eukaryota; kingdom Metazoa; phylum Chordata; class Mammalia; order Tubulidentata; family Orycteropodidae; genus Orycteropus; species Orycteropus afer. The sequence goes on along the minus strand of NW_006921645.1, from coordinate 13,517,959 downwards.
GAAATAATGCTAGATATTTCATGATAGAATTTTGCAAGACCAACGACTTAATCATTGCAAATACCTTTTATTCAGCATAGACATGTGGACTTCACAAGGTGGAGTACACAGGCATCAGATCAACTACATCTGTGGAAAGAGGCAGTGGAGAACTCAGTATCAAAACAAGACCAGGAGCTGACTGTGGAACAGACCATCAAGTGCTCATATGCAAGTTCAAGTTGAAGTTGAAGACAAATAAACAAGTCTACAAGAGGCAAAATATCCACCAGCCACTCCTCGGAAGGAACGTTGGGCAATCCTACTTCCGTAGTGATACTGCCTCGGAAACCCAAGGAGGGGTCGCTATGAGTTGGGGCCGACTCGACGGCACATAACAACAACAACAACAACAACAAGAGGCAAAATATGACCTTGATTATACCCCACCTGAATTTAGGGACCATCTGAAGAATAGGTTTGATGCATTGAACACCAGTGACCGAAAACCAGAGAATTGTGGGATGACATCAAGAACATCATCCATGAAGAAAGCAAAAGGTCATTTAAAATACAGGAAAGGAAGACAAGACCAAAATGGATGTCACAAGAGACTCTGAAGCTTGCCCTTGAGTGACGAGTAGCTAAAGCAAATGGAAGAACTGACAAGATGAAAGAGCTGAACAGAAGATTTCAAAGAGCAGCTTGAGAAGACCAAGTCAGTTATTCTAATGAAATGTGCAAAGACCTGGAATTAGAAAACCAAAAGGAAGAACATGCTCAGCATTTCTCAAGCTGAAAGAACTGAAGAAAAGACTCAAGCCTTGAGTTGCAATGTTGAAAGATTCTATGGGCAAAATATTGAATAATGCCAAAAACATCAAAAGAAGATGGAAGGAATACACAGAGTCACTGTACCAAAAATTACTGGTCGATGTTCATCCATTTCAGGAGGTGGCATATAATCAAGAACCAATGGTACTAAAAGAAGAAGTTGAAGCTGCACTGAAGTAATTTATGAAGAACAAGGCTCCAGGCATCAATGGACTACCCATTGAGATATTTCAACAAATGGATGCCCCACTGGAGGCACTTGCTTGTCTATGCCAAGAAATTTGGAAGACAGCTACCTGGCCAACTAACTGGAAGAGATCTATATTTGTACCCATTCCAAAGAAAGGTGATCCCAAGAATGTGGAAATTACTGAACAATATCATTAATATCACATGCAAGTAAAAGCTTGCTGAAGATAATTAAAAAATGGTTGTAGCAGTATATTGACAGAGAACTTCCAGAAATGCAAGCTGGATTCAGAAGAGGACATGGAACAAAGGATATCATTGCTGATGGCAGACGGATCTTGACTGAAAGCAAAGAATACCAGAAACATGTTTACTTGTGTGTTTTATTGACTATACAAAAGCATTCAATTGTGTGAATCATAACAAAT
>NW_006921645.1:13509880-13514792 GCF_000298275.1 Orycteropus afer afer | reverse complement strand
TGCTACCAGAACTATGCTACTAGCACTTAGAAAATATACTATTTTATGATCTGGCTTTATTGTTGTTGCTATTATTGAGAAGTCTCCTTTTGCTCTACTTGTCATTTATATGTAGATAGTCTTTTGTCTAATAGTTTTAAAACTCTTTAAATGATGTTTTGGTTTTACTGTGTTGTGTGTAGATATAAATTTATTTTGCTTGATATTCAGTCTGCCTTTAGATTTGAGAACACATATCTTTAATTCTGGAGCATTTTAGTCTGTTACTTACATATTCTTCTTCACCGTTTCTTCCATTCTTATTTTTTGAAATGTCTGTAATAGTTGTATTTTAGAACTTCTTGATCTAGCCTCTAATATGTCTTAATTTCATTTTCATATATTTTATAATCTCTTTGTCTCTCTATGTTGTCTTGTGGATTAGTTCCTTAGTGCTGCCTTAAATTTACCAGTTGTCTCTTTGAATTTTAGAGTTTATTTTGTTCATTGAGTTATTTATTTATTGTGGTTAAATATATAACAAAACATGCCATCTCAATAATTTCTACGTGTATGGTTTATTGACATTGATTACATTTTTCAAGTTGTGTACCCATTCTCACTATCTTTTCTCAATTACTTCACAACCATTAACATAAACTCAATGCACCCTAAGCGTGACCTCCCTCTCCCTCCTCCCTGTTACCCCATGGTAACCACTAATAATCTTTGGCTTCTGTATGTTTGCTTATTCCATATAAGTGAGACATACAGTATTTGTCCTTCTGCAACTGAAGTTTTTCATTCAGCGTCATGTTTTCAAGGCTCAGCCATGTTGTGGCATGCATCAGAATTTCACTTTTCTTTAAGGCTGGGTAAAGATTTCAAAGGGCAGCTCCAGAAGACAAAGTAAGGTATTATAAATAATTACGTATTATTATAAAGTATTATAAGGAAATGTTCAAAGAATTAGAAAACCAAAAGGGAAGAACACGCTTGGCATTTCTCAAGTTGAAAGAGCTGAAGAAAAAAATTCAAGCTTTGAGTCGCAATATTGAAGGATTCTATGGGAAAAATATTGAATGATGCAGGAAACATCGAAAGAAGATGAAAAGAATACACAGTCACTGTATCAAAAAGAATAGGTCAGTGTTCAGCTATTTTAGGAGGTACCATATGATCAAGAACCAATGGTAGGTATTGAAAGAAGAAGTCTAATTTATGCTGAAGGCATTGGCGAAAAAAAAAAAGGCTTTGGGAATTGAAGGACCATCCATTGAGTTGTTTCAGCAAACAGATGCAGTGCTTTAGGTGTTTACTTGTTTATGCCAAAAATTTGGAAGGCAGTTTCCTGGCCCACTGACTGGAAGAGATTGATCTTTGTGCCCATTCCAAAGAAAGGTGATCCAACAGAATGTGGAAATTATCACAACATCATTAACATCACACACAAAATTTTGCTGAAGATAATTCAGAAATAGTTGCAGCAGTATATTGACAGGGAACTTCTTGAAATTCATGCTGGATTCAGAAGAGGATGTGAAATGAGGGATATCATTGCTGATGTCAGATGGATCTTGGCTGAAAGCAAAGAATACTAGAAACGTGTTTACCTGTATTTTATTGACTATGCAAAGGCATTTGACTGTGTGGATCATAACAAATTAGGGATAACATTGCAAAGAATGGGAATTCCAGAACACTTCATTGTGCTCATGAGGAACCTGTGCATAGACCAAGAGGCTATCACTTGAACAGAACAGGGGTTTACAGCATGTTTAAAATCAGGAAGGGTGTGTATCAGGTTTGTATTCTTTCACCTTATTTACTCAACCTGTATGCTGAGCAGGTAATCTGAGAAGCTGGACTACATGAAGAACACGGCATCAGGATTGGAGGAAGACTCATTAAGAACCTGCTGTATGCAGATGACACAACCTTCCTTGCTGAAAGTGAAGATAACTTGAAGCACTTACTGATGAAGATCAGAGACTACAGTCTTCAGTATGGATTACACCTCAAAATAAAGAAAAAAATAAAGAAAAATCCTCACAACTGGACCAGTAAGCGATATCCTGATAAATGGAGAAAAGTTTGATTTTGTCAGGGATTTTATTTTACTCAGATTCACAATCAACACCCATGGAAGCAGCAGTCAGGAAATCGGACATCATATTACATTGGCAAATCTGCTACAAAAGACCTCTTCAAAGTGTTGAAGAGCAAAGATATGACTTTGAAGGCTGAGGTGCCCTAACCCAAGCCATGGTATTGCTGGACAGTGAATAAAGAAGGCTGAAGAAGAGTTGATGTATTTGAATTGTGGTGTTGGTGAAGAATACTGAAAATACCATGAACTGCTAGAAGAATGACCAACTCTGTCCTGGAAGAAGTGCAGCTGCAATGCTCCTTGGAAGCAAGAATGGCCAGACTTCATCTCACCTACTTTGATCATGTTGTCAGAAGGGACTGTTCCTTGGAGAAGTATATCATGCTTGGTAAAGTGGAGGGTCAGTGAAAAAGGGGGAGACCCTCAACGAGATGGCTTGACACAGTGGGTGCAACTCTGAACTCTAGTATAGCAAGGATTGTGAGGATGGTTCATTGTTTCACCCTATTGTACATGGTGTCACTTTGAGTGGGACCTGGCTTGACAGTATCTTAAAACAACAAGAATCTCCCATTGTGTATATATACCACATTTTGTTGATCCATTCATCGCTTGATAGATATTTGTCATTTCCACCTTTTGGCTGTTGTGAATAATATAGAAAGAACATTGTTGTACAGTTTCTGTTTGTGTGCCTACTTTTACTTCTTCTGAGTATATACTAGGGATTTGGATTGCTGAGTCATATGCTGTTCTATACTCAGCCTTTTGAGGTATCTCCAGGCAGTTTTCCACAGTGGCTGTACTATTTTATATCCTCACCAGCAATGAGTGCGGGAGCTCTGGTGGCCTAGTGCCTAAGGCATTTGACTGCTAACCAGAAGGCTGGCAGTTCTAACCCACCAGACACTCCTCGGAAGGAAGATTGGGCAATCTACTTCCGTAGTGATACCGCCTCGGAAACCCAAGGAGGGGTTGCTCTGAGTCGAATCAACCTGACAGCAGGGAGTTTGATTTTATTTAGTTTCAGCAATGAATGAGGGTTCCAGTTTCTCTATAACCTCACCAGAACCTGTGATTTTGCATTTTTTTGGATCATTGCCTTTCTAATGGAACTATTGTATCTCATTGAATTTTTCTTTAATGAATGAGGTGTTCATTTCCCAAACCTCTACTTCTTTTCTACTTCTGCGTGGTTTTGTTCAGCCTTTTTTTTTTTTTTTTTTTTTTGGGGTTTTTTTTTGTTTTTGTTTTTTTTTTTTTTAAACGATAGACTTTATTTATAGAACAGTGTTAGGTTTACAGAAAAATTGTGCAGAAAATACAGAGTTGCCATGAGCTCCCCTCCTCCCTACACTAATTCTCCTGTTACTAACTTCTTGCATACCTGTGGTACATTTGTTACAATTGATGAATGGATATTGATACATTATCCGTAAGTCTGTATGGTTCACTCTTCAAGTTGTAAGGTCGTCTGACAAATACTTATTTATGTGTCTAACATTAGGATGTCAGACAGAATAGTTTCATTGCCCTAAAAATGCCCTGTGCTCCACATATGTATCCCTGAACTTTTTTTTTTTTTAATTGTCTCTGTAATTTGCCTCAGTCATTTGACTGCTAACCAGAAGAAGGCTGGCGGTTCAAACCCACCAGTCACTCCTTAGAAGGAAGGTTGAGCAATCTGCTTCCATAGAGATACCACCTTGGAAACCATACCACCTTGGAAACCCAAGGAAGGGTCGCTATGAGTCAAATCAACTTGATGACAGTGAGTTTGTTTTTGTTTTTTATAGTTTGCCTTTTCCAGAATGTCATATGATTGGAATTACATAGTATGTAGCCTTTTCAAACTGACTTCTACTAAGCAATATGCATTTAAGGTTCTCCATATCTTTTTGTGGCTTAATTGCTCATTTCTTCTTATGTTGTTGTTGTTATGTGCTGTTGAGTCAGACCCGACTCATAGCGACCCCTCCTTGGGTTTCTGAGGCAGTATCACTACGGAAGTAGATTGCCCCATTTTCCTTCCGAGGAGTGGCTGGTGGGTTTGAACCGCCAGCCTTCTGGTTAGCAGCCAAGTGCCTTAGCCACTATGCTACCAGAGCTCCCTTCTAGGTGAGCTATATGGATAGACCATCATATGGATGTATATAACAGTTTGTTTATCCATTCATCAATTAAAGGACATCTTGGTTACTTCCAGTTTTTGGTGATTATGAATAAAGCTGCTATACACATTTGTGTGCAGGTTTTTGTATAGACTTCAGTTTTCAACTCATTTGGATAAATATGTAGGAGCATGATTGCCGGATGGTAGGGTCAGACTAGGTTTAACTTTGTAAGAAACTGCCAAGTTGTCTTCCTAAGTGACTGTATCGTTTTGCATCCCCAATAATTTGTAAAATTCATGTCTAAGCACCCTAAATGTACTTGTAAGTCTTTTCCAGATTGTTCTGTAAATTAAACTTCAGGAAAGAATTTATATTCCAAGTGTTGGTTTTGTTGGCAGTCTTTTTTCCATTATATTTCTTCATGTGTTTTGGGGTTTTGATTTGCAGTCTCAGTCTCACTTTCAGTGAGGGTTTTTGATTTTGTTTTTCTTCTCTTATCATTCTACTCAACTTTCTCTGTATGGTGATATTGCAATTATTTCTACTGGCCATCTGGACCCTGGTGTAGAATCAGATATGATAATGATGGTTCCTGGGTCCTGCTCTTCGGGGTAATTGGGGTTTAGATCCACACACAGTGTGTGAATGTCTTGGATCAGTTCTTGGCCATGAGACTGGTTCTCTGCCCCACCCCTTTTGTGCTTGTGTT
>NW_006921645.1:13502124-13505135 GCF_000298275.1 Orycteropus afer afer | reverse complement strand
AACTCTCGTCTTGTTCCTAGCTTTCAGCAGTGAGTCTGGCTCAGATAACTCTGGTTTCTCCACTCCTCTTTAGTTTTTGTTCCTATTACCCTGCAGAAGTATATCCTGATTCTGTACTTACAGTCCAGCAAGCCTGTGGCTTGCTCACCACTTTGTGTGTATGTTTTGTTTCTGATGCAGAGGGAGATTGATTTTGTTGAGCCTTTTTATACCTCGGAATTTTTTTTTTTTTTTTAGGATTTTGTATATTATTGTGTATGTGTAGCAGAAGGGATGCAAGGGGATGCATCAAAATGTCTACTTTCTTAACTACTTTGACAAGAAGATGTAATCAACCAGGCTCCTTTCTAACCCATTATACCACTTAGTTTGTTTTCTTTATTGTTGCATTGCCTAGGCCCTCCAGTACAAAAGTTGACTAGTGTGTTGATAATGGGCATTTTAACCTTTTTCCTGAATGGAAATGCTTCCAGTGTTTCACTATTAGATATGATGCATGGTGAAAGTTTCTGGTTGATGTCATCTGTCAATTTAAGGATGTTTTCTTCTATGTTTACGGAGCTCTGGTGGTGCAGTGCCTAAGGCATTTGACTGCTAACCAGAAGGTTGTAGTTTCCAACCCACCAGCCACTTCATGGAAGGAAGATGCAACAATCTACTTCTATGAAGATTTACTGGCTTGGAAACCCAATGTGGTTTGCTGTGAGTTGGAATCGGCTCAATGGCAGTGGGTTTGGTTTACGTTTTCTTCTGTGCTTGGTTTGCATTTTTAATGGGTGTTGAATTTTATTGAGAGTTTTTTTTGGACATATGTTGAAATCACTTTTTTTCTTCTTAATATGTTAACAGTGAGACAGACCTTTCAGAGGTATGGAAAACTGAGAAAAGCAGATATATAGCTAGATTACTTGTAATGAATTTTTTAAAATACAAATAATAGCTTTGAAGATAATGGACATTTTTATCTCAAATTTCTGTGTATTAACCGACTCGACGGCACATAACAACAACAACAACAACATTATAGGAGCTCTGGTAGCTTAGTGCCTAAGGCACTTGACTGCTAACCAGAAGGCTGGCGGTTCAAACCCACCAGCCACTCCTCGAAAGGAAGATGGGGCAATCTACTTCCGTAGTGATACTGCCTCGGAAACCCAAGGAGGGGTTGCTATGAGTCGGGGCCGACTCGATGGCACATAACAACAACAACAACAACATGGCAATTAAAACAGGATTGACATGCTGTAATAATCTTTTCTATAATCAAATAGTGTTCAGTAATTTTGTGTGTTTTTGTATAGTTTATGGGACTCTACTAGGATTTTTTTCAGCCCCAACCTTTCTGACTTCTTCTCGACTTCTTGTTCTATACTCTTTACACCCTTCTTGTTCCTTTTCCGCATTGCCAGAGAGGTACTTCTATGCAAGTAATAACTATTGCTTATTGGATGACTACTGTATGACAAGGGATTTTCATAGCTAATATCTACTCTTTAATCTTTACAACAACTTTGGAAGCTAAGTAGAGTATATCCCCAGTGTAAATGTAATATTTTATTCAGGATTTTTGCATCTGTATTATTAAGTGAAATTTGCCTGTAATTTTCCTCAGAATGGCCTTTTGTGGAATAATTCATGTAAATTTAGAATTACTCATTACTTCAATTCCTATTGGCAAAATAGTATTATTATTATTAATAATAGTTAACATTTATTAGGTTCTTAAACTGTGCCAGGCATTGTTCTAAGTACTTTACGTGATTATTTTATTTAGTAGTTAGCAGTAAATCCTAGGGGTAGCCAGGGCTGCCTCAGAAGTTAAATGTGTTAAAATATGAACAGTGCTTACTGAAATACTTTGCAAGTGCTCAGTACATTGTTATTAATAAAACAATGGCTTCTTATGTTTCCGATTACTGTAAGGCTTTGGTGAGTTTGTGTCCCACAATAAAATGAATTTTTGAGTTATTGCCTTGAATAGAGGTCCTAACTTTTCAGTACCTGATATGTCTGCATCAGTTGTTGATGTTCTAGTACGATGTTAGTAAGCTTTGGTTTTTCTTTCTTTAAAAATAGTATAAAATAAGTTATTCTTCTTATTCCTAGACCGTGTACAAAGATGGCTTGTTTATATTGCGGGATATTTTGCAAGTGGAGTATTGATATTTTTCAGTGTTAAATTATGATGTTTAGACATTGCTGGCTATATTAGAGATCACAGAAACAGAAATCACCTGGCCTTCGTGTATAGACCAATGGTATAATGGCCCAGGAATTAGGAGTTCTGGGTTTCTAGTTGCATCTCTTTATTATGCATTAGCACAATGATCTGGAATAAGATTTTACTCATTTGTAGGTGCAAAATATGGGGTCTGGGGTAGGTTATTTCTAAGCCATTTTCTGTGGCTTTGTGGTTTTTGTAGCTCATAATCATTGTGATTGATATTTTAACCATAATTAAAGATAATTAGAACTCAGAATATAAATTGATAACATCCATGATTTTGAATATGAAGGCTGAATACTACTATTGTGGTCAAACAAGAAATAGAAGTAATTTGGAGCACATTTAATTGGCCTTAGTTATTTCCTTCTCAGTAACTCTAAAATAACTTAAAGAAATTATTCTTTATATTCTTTAAAAAAAAATCTCTCTTGGGATAAGCTTAACTATAGAGATGACTAAGCAGAATACTTTTCCTGAAATTTGACTATGAAAACTAGAGCTTTGTTTGTGAGTTCAAGAGTATACCTTTTTCTCTACTGTTCATATGTGTTTATGTTTTCTTATTTCCAAATAGTTTTATATCTTTGCTTAGAACTGAAATCTTCTCTCATTTTATGAATTAAACAGCCTGGCAGGTCTTAGGAGAAACTTTAACTGACTAGAGGCACCTGTCTCTTCCTATCGTGACTTTCTTTCTCTTTATTTTCTTATGTTTATTCTCTGGTTTCTTGGGCATTTTGCATTTCCATCTCTAAATCTTTTCACTTTTGTTAAAAAAAAAAAA
>NW_006921645.1:13500519-13501869 GCF_000298275.1 Orycteropus afer afer | reverse complement strand
GGTTTGAACCACCAGCCTCTGGTTAGCAATCAAGTGCGTTAGGCACTATGCTACCAGAGCTCCTATCCAGGGGGTATGTACATGATATTATTACTAATACCTAACATTTATTAGGGAGCCCTGGTGGTGTAGTGCCTAAGGCATTGACTGCTAACCAGAAAGCTGGAGGTTCAAACCCATCAGCCACTCCTTGGAAGGAAGATTGGGCAATCTACTTCCGCAGAGATACCTCCTCCGAAATCCAAGGAGGGGTCGCATTGAGTTGGAATCGACTCCACTGCAGTGAATTTGGTTTTTTGGTTTTAACATTTATTAGAAGGAGCTCTGGTGGCATAGTGCTTAAGACATTTAACTGCTAATCAGAAGGTTGGCAGTTCAAACCCACCAGACACTCCACGGAAGTAAGAGTGGACAATCTACTTTCATCAAGATTTACCATCTCACAACGTGTGTGTGAACTGCTGTATGGAAAGTGAATTTGGTCTGTAAACTTTCACCCAAATCACAATTAAAAAAAAAAAAAAACAACTAAAATTTTGACATGATATCATGTATTTGTTACCTAATATTAAGCAGAAACATAAGCGGAAACACTAAAACAAATTTTCAGCTCAAAAGAGAATTAGTCATTTTTTAAATTGAGTTGACAACACACTCAGGTAATCTATAATCTGCCAAATAAAACTATTGTGATAGTTCAGTTTGTGTGTCACCTTGGCTGGGCCTGGTTGAGTGGCTGGGCAGCTGGATGTAGTATTCCCCATGATGAGACTGGTAATCATCTCCATGGTGGAATCTACTGGGAGCAGCTGAGTAGCTGCTTTAGGGAATGTGGTCTGCTTCCTGTATATAATAAGCAGAAGCCTTGGGGAATGGTCTCTAGCTTATGGCACGCTTAGACCCTGCATATAGCTGTGTTGTTGTTCTGCCTGCCATGCTCTGCCGACCTGGGACTTAAAATGGACTTGAATTAATGGCCTGTCATGTGTTTTGGTAACATTGGGACTGTGCCTTTTTACTCATCAACTTTGGGCTTAGCAGCCTCAGCAGCCAGCAGCTGTCTGAGCAAAGAAAAGCCTTTAGCTTCAGTGGGTCGGAAGCTGGAGGCAGACCTGAAGCCCAAGGCTGAGGGGCTTTTACCCAGCCTCTAGAGCCTGGCACTTTGTGATGTGAAGGTTTATAATTTTTCTTTGAGGTGATTTATAAATTTATCCCCAAGTTTAGAACAGTGCATTCTATCTTTCAACTTTCTTAACTTCCTCACCATTTAGAAATTCTGTGACTGCAGTCTTTTCCCTCTTTTTGTTTGTAGTTGTCCTCACTTGCCAATTGCTATCTCTGGTTCCCTGT
>NW_006921645.1:13492932-13498805 GCF_000298275.1 Orycteropus afer afer | reverse complement strand
AAAAAAAAAGATTTACAGTCTCAGAAATGCAAAAAGGGTTGCTGTGAGTTGGAATGACTCAATGGCAGTGAGTTTTGTTTTAGATTTTAACATTTATTAGACTCTTATTTTGTGCCTCACATTGTGCTATGAAGGAGCCCTGGTGGTACAGTTGTTAAGTACTGGGCTGTTAGCTGAAAGGTTGGTGGTTCAAACCCACCAGCTGCTCTGTGGGAGAAGAGACCTGGTGATCTGCTCCCATAAAGATTTCAGCCTAAGGGACCCTGTGGGGAAGTTGTCTTCTGTTTTGTTGGGTTACTATGAGCTGGAATTGACTAGATGGCACATAACAACAACATTGTGCCAAGTACTTTACAAAATTATTTTATTTAATAGTTGTCATGGCCCTATGAGGTTTTATTTAGCTATTCAGAGCTCTGTGTAGTAGTGGAGTGGAATCACTGAATGTTTTTATTGAAAAGTCACTCAGTTTTGTAAAAAGACAGTCTCTAGAATTTTACAAGCATTTGCTTTCCTTGGGATATTTTTTGTTTGTTTATAATCTGAAAGAGAAAAGAAAAGAAGACGTGTTAGAGGAAAGATGTTTGAGAATTTTCCTGATATAAGCAAGGTAGTTACCTTTCTTAGTTATAGTGAAGTAGTTACTAGTGGCCATCTTGGCCATCAGTGTCTTAATTAAGTGTGGGCATCCAGAGAAAAACTGGTAGGAGCTTTGATGGGAGATGGTGAACTGGCCTAAGAAGCTTTGATACATGGATGCTTTGAAATAACCGAGAGCTGGAAGGGTTAAGACACTGAGAAAAAGATTCCTGGGAAATGAAGGGTATTTAACACTTAGCTGCAGTACAGAGACATTCTGAAACATTTCCAAGAATCTCTCCCTTTTCCTTTGGTCTTTTTTTTTTTCCCCTCTTTTTAAAAAATTTTAATTGTGATTTGGGTGAAAATTCATAGAGCAAATTGTTTTTCCATTCTCCTTTAGTTTTTAAGTGGGAATTACTTAACTTCTGCCTGCAGAGCTAGTCCAACTCTGGAACACATTCTTTTCCTAGATGGGACAGGCAGTAAGAACTAACAGGGATCCCCACTTTTTGTTCCACTATCCTTCAGCGCCCATTTTGATTTAAGGTCTAATCTAGTACTACAGTTTTGGGACCTGTATTCTTGCCTTAACCTCCTTGGGTTGGTTTGTGACCTAAAGGTTTTGGTTTTAATGCCCCAGCAGCACTGTCAAAAAGAAGGCCTGGTGATCTGTTTCCATGAAGATTACAGCCAAGAAAACCCTATGGGGAAGTTCTACTCTATAACACATAGTGCCGTCAGGAGTCACAATCTACTCCATGGCAGTGGATTTGGTTTTTGGTTATTCTTGCCTTATTCCTTGAGGGTCAGGTGTTTGCCCTTGAGAGAGTGATGTGTCACAGTGAAAGGGGATTGGATTTTAGAGAAAAACCATTGCCTAATTCTCTAAATTACTAGCTTTGGGCTAAGTTATCTGACCAGTTAAGCTCTCAATTTCCTCATTTAGTTCTAACATGTATATTCCTGATTTGCTCTTCAAGTGTAGTATCTTTTCAACCTAGTTGGTTTTTTTTTTTTTTTTTTAGAGCAATAGCCTCCAAAATGGGAGGCAGGCAAAATGATACTGTAGGCAGGGTAAACAAGAAAGGATGAGCAATTAAGTTTTACTAATATTTAATCCCTGGATCAGTCCTTTAGTCCATCTGTATGTCAGATGGAGATACATTGGTTATGGTCAGCTAGGAAGGTGGAGAGAATAGTGAATGTACCACAACTGGTGAGTTGCTTGTACGACCCTTCCTTTTTTTTTGCTTACCTTGTCTTTGGGACTGTAGTTCACCTGTGCCTGGTTTAGTGTTTTTTAAATTATATCATCTAATTTGAACTAAATGAATGTCACTGAGTAGACAAATAGATTTAAAAGATTCATGCAGAGAAACTGCACATTGACGTTTCAGATTCAACTAAAGTAATAATGCAAGCACACATGAACAGCAAGAAAAAAGCACAGCTCATACTTTTGTTTGTGTTAGAACCTTTTTGCCAGTCAAAATGTAAAGTGAAAAAAAAAAACTGATGACTTTGTGAAAACAAATCTTAAAATGATTTAAAAATACCATTTGAAAGATGGTTTTATATACATCACTGATAATGAAACACTGAACCTTACCCTAAGTGTGTATTGTGCATTGAGATATTAGCTAATGACAGTATTAGGCTAATATCATTGAGATGTTTAAGCATTTCAGAATGAGAAGACAGACTTGAGTATTTTCATTGATGATTGAAATCATGCATGTGCTACTTTATCAAGTACCTTACATTTTAATAAGGTTCATGCTAAGAATTTTTAGAATTATTTTGAGGTTTCTTATGTTAGGAGCAAAAACCAAAAAGCCATAAACTTCTCTCCTTTATACTTTGGTAAAAGTGGCTGAAATAATATATAGACAAATTTATAATTTTAGTTTGGTGATGAACTAAAATACAACCATTGTTTGCAAATACTGTTGGGACACTCAAAGAGGACATTGCTGAAGATGTGAAAAAATCATGGAGTCTGGGAGAGTTCCTGTATATTTGGATGAAAGTACAGAGCTTATAATATTTGGTATATGCTTTTCAGTAATAAACTACAGAGAATTTTTTTTTTTTTTTGCTGAATGTGGTGCAGTGAATTAGTTGATATGGCTGTTGTCGGCATAGTCTTTGTGACTCCCACAAATGACTGGAGAGAACTATGTAAATGTATGGTGCTTTGTGGCCCACCAAGGGGATTGAATAGCTTGTACATATAGTAATGTGTATAAGGTATGTGGCACCATTGCGAGGGGTAGTGGTTGTTACGGGCTGTTAAGTGCACCCTTTGTGGAGGTTGTTACTGTGTGCCAGCGAGTCAGCTCCAACTCCTTGCGACCTCATGTATGAATGAATGAATGTAGGAATGAAACACTGCCCGGTTCTGTGCCGTTCTCACAGTTCTTGCTATATTGAGCCCATCGTTGCAGCCACTATGTCAGTCTGTCTTGTTGAGGGTATTCCCATTTTTTGCTGACCACTTTACCAAGTGTGATATCCTTCTTCAGGGAATGGTCCCTTCTGACAACATGACCAAAGTAGGTGAGACGAAGTCTGGCCATTCTCACTTCCAAGAAGCATTCTGGTTGCACTTCATCCAGGACAGAGTTGTTTGTTCTGGCAGTCCATGGTATTCTCAGCATTCTTAGCCAACACCACAATTCAAAAGCATCAATTCTTCTTCAGTCTTCCTTATTCATTGTCCAGCTTTTGCATGCATGTGAGGCTATTGAAAATACCATGGCTTGGGTTAGGCGCACCTTAGTCTTCAAAGTCACATCTTTGTTCTTCAGCATTTGTGGGGGTGGGGCCATGGAAATAAGGTATATGAAACCCTAATGTTGGCATTGGTCAGTTTTGTCATGCTTGCTAGGCTTAAAATGAGCCCTCCCAGAGGCAGAAAGGTAGATCTCACTGCCATCAAGGGAGAAAAGCTGGAGGTGGAAATGGAGTGCATCCTTGGATCTGATATCCCCGTGCTGGATCTCCTTGGCAGAGAGACCAGCAGAGAGAAGGCGGCAGCAAAGGCAGCAGAACTGAGAGACTGGCACCAGACAGAGTGGCAGCCAGAAAGCTGAGTGCGTTTGGGCAGGAGGCTTGCTGGAGGAGTGGGGTCCACGTAGGTGTACCTATTGATAGAGCTAGAAGAGCTTTGTAACACTTGCCTGAGCAAGGGCTTAAAGTGAGATGTTCTTCCAGACATGGCTGAAGGGAGGCTATCCTGATTGAAGAATTGTACCCTGGGCGTTCTTGAACCTGAATTGCAACCTGTTACTTCCTTAATAAACTCTATTATTGTGAGTATTGTCTGTGAGTTCTGTGTGGCCATTGCAACAAATTATCAAACCCAGGAGAGAATTAGGGAGGGATGGTTACTGCCCAGTTGGTAAAGGTTGGAGGGTGGCGGTATATCTGATGTTCACCTCATAGGACTCAGCTTTGGGTTGTTTTTGATCCTCTCTGCTCCCCCTTGTGAGGCTGAAGGAGGTCAGAGGATGCTACCCCCCATGTCCTTTTTACACTAAATCACTAAAGAAAAGATGTATCAGAGAATGTGTTCAAAGTAAATGACTCAAAATTTTATTATGAAATAAGACATATATGGCATAAAGAATAATACAGTGTATCTGCAGTCCTACCTAATAAAGAAAACATTAGCAAGAGAGTTGGTATCCATCTTCAGTTACATTAGTCTCCTTCCATCTCTAGAGGTATTCACTGTTTTGAATTTGGTGTTTGTTATTTCCATATGTTTCTTCCTACTTCTACTAATATGTATGAATCTGTAAGTTACATCTTATGTTCTGGGCTGGGTCTAAGGCCTGATGAGTGAGGCAGCTAGACCCCAGTTTTTTTTTTGCCTTTGAATTGTGTTGGCAAAGAATATTTTTTATTTATTTATTTTATTGTGATTTGGGTGAAAATGTACAGAGCAAATTCACTTTCTGTACAACAGTTCACATACACTTTGTCTCATGACAATTCACCACAGTGCAACAGCTCCCCTCCTACTTCCTCCCGACAGTCACGTCTTCCCTGTGTCCATCCCTCCATACATCCTGCCCCCTGAGCTGTTTCCCTGTGCATAAACAGCCCTTCTTTCTTCCATGATTGTTCTCTCCAAGGAGTGTATTTACCTCAGGTAAATTGTTCAACTGTTATGACTGTCTTTTGTTTGGCTGGAAGCCAGAGGTGTGGGTTTAATTCCAGACCTGAAGTGCAGTTAGGGGCCATTGTCTCAGTGGTTCCACCAGGCTCTGTCAGACCAGCCAACCTGTAAACCCCAGATTTTAAGGAGGTCCTCACTCTTGTATCTGCAAGACCCCAAGAATGAAGATCTCAAAATTTGTACCCTAAGTGACTCTCTTGTCTCACTAAAGTCACAGTCCTGCTTTTATTCGTGTGTTTTTAAACTTTGTATGAAAAGTATAATTTTGTATATATTCTTTTGTAACCTTTTTTCACTTAACATTATTTTTGCTATTTACCTATCTTGATACATGTAGCTCTGCTCTATAGTATGTTGTTGTTTGACTATGCTATAATTTAAGGAGTTCTGGTGGCACAGTGCCTAAGGCATTTACCTGGTAACCAGAAGGTTGGTGGTGCAGACACACCAGCTACTCCACGGAGGGAAGATGGGGCAATCCACTTCCATAAAGATTCACTGCCTCTGAAACCCAGTGGGATCACTGTGAGTTGGAGTCAACTCAATGGCAGTGAATTTGGTTTATTTTTTGGTATGCTATATTTTATTTCTTCATTTTTCTGTTGATGGACATTTAGGTTGTTTCAATATACATTTACAAACAATACTGTTGTTAGCATTCTTACATATGTTTCTTTGTGTATTTCTCGGGGACATATTTCTAGAAGGAATTTCTGAGTAATGGGCTGTGTACATTCTTAACGTTACATCTCTTACGTTCAAAGTGGTTATGTTGGTTTACAGTTTTGCTAGCTGTATATGAGTGTACCTCTTGTTTTATATTTTTGGGAAAAAATGGTGTTGTTGTTGTTGTTGTTAAGTGCCGTCAAGTCGTTTCCGAATCATAGCGACCCCATGCACAGCAGAACAAAACACTGCCCTATCCCGCGCCAGCCCCACAATCCCTGCTATACTTGAGCCCATCGTTGCAGCCACCGTATCAATCCATCTCGTTGAAGGCCTCCCCCTCCTTCGTCGACCCTCCACCCTACCAAGCATGACATCCTTCTCCAGGGAATGGTCCCTTCTGACAACATGACCAAAATAGGTGAGACGAAGTCTGGCC
>NW_006921645.1:13480697-13489317 GCF_000298275.1 Orycteropus afer afer | reverse complement strand
ACCAGAAAGGAAGAAAAGACCAAAATGGATGTCAGAAGAGACTCTGAAACTTACCCTTGAATGTAGAGTAGCTAAAGCAAAAGGAAGAAATGACAAGATAAAAGAAGTGAGCAGAAGATTTCAAAGAGCAGCTTGAGAAGACAGAGCCAGTTATTATAATGAAATGTGCAAAGACTTGGAATTATAAAATCAAAAGGGAGGAACCCATTCAGCATTTCTCAGGCTGAAAGAACTGAGGTAAAATTTAAGCCTCGGGTTGCGATATTGTCAGATTCTATGAGCAAAATACTGAATGATCAAAAGAAGATGGAAGGAATACACAGAGTCACTGTACCAAAGAAATTGTTCATTGTTCATCCATTTCAGGAGGTGGCATATGATCAAGAACCTATGGTTTTGAGGGAAGAAGTCAAAGCTGCACTGAAGGATTTGGTGAAGAACAAGGCTCCAGGAATTGACAGAATACCCATTGAGATGTTTCAACAAATGGATGCTCTGCTGGAGGAACTCACTTGGCTAGGCTATGAAATTTGGAAGACAGCTACCTGGCCAACTGATTGGAAGAGATCCATATTTGTACCCATTTCAAAGAAAGGTGATCCCACAGAATGTGGAAATTATTGAACAGTATCATTAGTACTGGATGCAAGTACAATCTTATTGAAGATAATTAAAAAATGGTTGCAGCAGTATATTGACAGAGAACTTCCAGAAATGCAAGCTGGATTCAGAGGAGGGTGTGGAACGAGGAATATCATTGCTGTTGTTGGATGGATCTTAGTGAAAGTGAAGAATACCAGAAAGATGATTACTTATGTTTTATTGACTATGCAAAAGCATTTGATTGTGTAGATCATAACAAATTATGGATAATATTGAGAAGAAGGGGAATTCCAGAACATTTGATTGTACTCATGTACAATCATGAGTACAATCAAACTCATGTACAATCATGAATACAATCATGAGGAACCTGTACATAGACTAGGAGGCTGTCATTCGAGCAGAACAAGGGAATACTGCATGGTTTGAAATCAAGAAGGGAGTGTGTCAGTGTTGTATCCTTTCACCATACTTGTTCAATCTGTATGCTGAGCAAATAACCTGAGAAGCTGGACTATATGAAGAAGAACATGGCATCAAGATTGGAGGAAGACTCATTAATAACCTGGATATGCAGATGACACAGCTTTGCTTGCTGCAAATGAGGGTGACTTGAAGCACTTACTGATGAAGATTAAAGACTACTGTCTGCAGTATGGATTACACCTCAACATAAAGAAAACAAAAAATCCTCACAAATCGTCCAGTAAACAGCTTCACGATGGATGGAGAAAAGATTGAAGTTGTCAAGGATTTCATATTACTTGGTGTGTGCAATCAACACCAATGGAAGCAGCAGTCAGGACATCAGACAACGTATTGCATTGGGCAAATCTGCTGCAAAAGAACTCTTTCAAGTGATGAAGAGCAAAGGTGCCTCCTTGAAGACTAAGGTGCACCTAACCCAAGCCATGATATTTTCAGTTGCCTCTTAGGCATGTAAGAGCTGGACAGTGAATAAGGAAGACCAAAGAAGAGTTGATGCTTTTGAGTTGTGGTGTTGAAAAAGAATGCTAAGAGTATCACAGACCGCTAAAATTACTAACAAATCTGTCCTGTAGGAAACGCAGCTAGAATGCTCCTTGGAAGTGAGAAGGCCATTCTTTGTCTCACCTACTATGGCCATGTTGTCAGAAGGGACCATTCCCTGGAGAAGGATATCACGCTTGGTAAAGTGGCGGGTCAATGAAGAAGGGGAAGACACTCAACAAGATGGATTGGTACTGTGGCTGCAATGATGGGCTCAGAAATAGCAAGGATCATGAGGCTGGCACAGGATCAGGCAGTGTTTTGTTCTGCTGTGCATAGGGTTACTATGAGTTGGATACAACTTGACAGCACCTAACAACAGCAGCAACAATAGATGTGTTTGGTAAAGTATTAGGTTTTTGTCACCCTTTCATATCAAATAACACAGATACCAAAGTTGAGTAAATTATTATAAAGCACATACCTTGTAATCACCACCCAGGGCAAGAAGTAGAATTTTACCAGCCACTCCAGAAGCCCCTCCATGTGCCCTGTCCCAATTACAGCCCTTTCCTTCCCTCTAAAAGGAACCACTGTCCCAGCTTACATAGTAAGCACTTCCTTGTATTCTTTATGGTCTTATCCTCCAACTGTGGATCCTTAAATAGTTTAGTCTTGAAAAATGCGTTAAACTTGCATTTCTAGGATTCCTGGTGAGATTGACATTTTTTCACATATTTGGTTTCTATTTTTGTTGCCTCTACTTGAATTGCCTGCTCATACCTTATGAATATTTTTATTATTGGGTTTGTACAAGTTCTTTGTATATTCTAGATAGCAGTTCTTTGGTTATATGGATTACAGCTATCTTTTGTCTCGTCTTTTCACTTCATTAAGGGAGCTCTGGTGGCGTGTGCCTAAGGCATTTGACTGCTAACCAGTAAATTTTTATGGAAGTAGATTGCCCAGTCTTCCTTCCACAGAGTGGCTGGGGTTTGAAGTGCCAACCTTCTGGTTAGTAGTGATATACCTTAGGCACCACGCCACCGGAGCTCCTTTCAATATCGATTGTTGTTGTTATGTGCTGTCGAGTCGTCATATAGCGACCCCTTCTTGGGTTTCTGAGGTGATATCACTACGGAAGTAGATTGCCCAACCTTCCTTCTGATTAAGGAAGTACAAATCAAGACCCCAGTGAGATGATGTTACCGGGAGCTCTGGTAGTGTGGTGCCTAAGGCACTTGACTGCTAACCAGAAGGCTGGTGGTTCAAACCCAGCAGCCTCTCCTCGGAAGGGAGGTTGGGCAGTCTACTTCTGTAGTGATACTGCCTCAGAAACCTAAGGAGGGGTCACTAGGAGTTGGGTCCGACTTGACGGCAAATAACAACACTGGTAGAATTTGAAAAGCCTGATAGGACTAAGTGTTGGAGACAATATGAATCCACATGATCTTTGATAATATTACTGGCAGGAATGTATTTTGGTGCACTTTGATAAAAAGTTTGGCAATCCCTCTTCTACGTGTATATATGCAAGATAAACTCTTGCCTTTGTACAGGCAGATAGGTACAAGAGGCAATCCCTCTTCTAGGTGTATATATGCAAGATAAACTCTTGCCCTTGTACCTGGAGATAGGTACAAGAAGGTTTGTAGTAGCATGTTTACAATTGCCATTTAGTCAATTCTGACTCTTAGCGACCATATAGGACAGAGTAGAACTGCCCCTTAGGGTTTCCAAGGCTGTAAATCTTTATAGAAGCAGATTGCCTCATCTTCTCCACGGAGTAGCTGGTGAGTTCAAAACGCCAGCCTTTTGGTTAGTAGCCTAATGCTTTAACCATTGTACCACTAGAGCTCCTATTTTCATGTTGTTGTCGTTGTTATGTGCCATCGAGCCAGACCTGACTCATAGCGACCCCTCCTTGGGTTGCCGAGGCAGTATCACTACGGAAGTAGATTGCTCAACCTTCCTTCCGAGGAGTGGCTGGTAGAGAAAAATAATAATAAACTTGGAAACAACCCAGATTCCTGTCAGCAGGAAAGTAGATCATTAAATGTGGTTTATGAAATTATACAGCAGTCAGAATGGATAAGTAACAGCAACATGCAACAGTACAATGAAACTTAGCAATATAGTATTTGGTGAAAATTATCCCCAAGATACCATTTTTCCTTTTTTCAGATATAATACACATACCATAAAATTCACCCTACAACTCAGTGGTTTTTAGTATATTCTCCTAATAATGCAACTATCCCACTATCTAATTCCAGAACATTTTCATCACCCCAAAAAGGAAACCTGATACCCATTAAGCAGTCACTCCCCATTCTCTCTATCTCCCCAGCTCCTTGCTACCACTAAAAATCTACTTTCTATTTCTGTGGATTTACTTATTCTAGGCATTTCATATAAGTGAAATCACATAAGACGTAGATTTTTGTATCTGACTTACTTCACTCTGTATACTGTTTTCAAGGTTCATCTATACCATGTATTACTGCTTCATTCATCTTCATGGCTGAATAATATTCCATCGTGTGGTATGCCACATTTTGTTTATCCAATTATCAATTGATGAACATGGGTGGTTTCTACTGTTTGGCTGTTGATACCTTTTTTGTGATATCAACATTATTATGCACTTAATATAAATTAGAATGTAAAAGTTTATTTTAGGAATATATATAAAGGCAGTTAAACTCAAATGAAAGGAAAGCAAAACAGTCATGTTTCAGATAATTGTTACTTTGAATGGGGAAGAGGCTGATCAACAGGTGACAGCTTTATGGTTGAAAGCAGATATTGTCAAGGCCATAGCTTCTATTTGTGTGGTGAGTTTCTAGATATTCAGGTTATTAAAATTACAGATTAAGTAGCTAAACAAAACTGAGTTATACATGGACCAGTGATGAGAGTGTGTCATGAACTAAGGAATGTGATTAATTTTCTTTATACCTGAGGTCCAGTAAAATCAGTAGCCTTTCTTTTTTTGATAGATAAAAACGATATACACCCAGTCCACTTACTGACATGGTTAAATTCCGAAGACCATGTTGTTATGTGAAAATCAGCATGATGTGAAAATGGAGGATGATTACATCATTATAAAACTGCCAAATTATATGATTACATAACTGTCAAACCACTCAGAATCACGGTGCAACCAAATTGGCCCATAACCTTAACCATCACAGCCAGAGTTACTCTTGCCTTGCACTTTTACATTTTGTTGTTGCCAGACTTATTGTCATTAATGTGCAAAATAATTGGATGGTCAGTTTTTTACTATTGTTGTAAATGTGAAATGTTGGCTAATGAGACAGTTGATAAGTGAGGAGTAGGTGTAAATATCTATTATCCCTGATAGAGCTGCATCTTTACTTGGAATTTCAAAATATGATTTTTTTAAGGCCAACTTAAAAGTATAATGCCATTTGTAAAATTTGATCACTGCAAAGTTCAGTCAAAAGTATGCCAGTGTATAAATGTAATTGTGCTTAATTGATAAAACAAGACCCTTAAAATAAAATAGAATTTTACATACTTTGAAATGAGTTGGAGATTGAATGTGAACATTATAAATCTTAATCATGGTAAAGTTTAAAAAGGTTTATCTACCTTAAAGATAGGTTAAACATTTTTCTTTTTACCAAAAGACAGGTGTTCCACACTTGCTGACCTTTTATTTGATGATAAATGGCTGTCATTAGTATGCTATGTAGCTTATTTTTTTTGGGAAAAAAGTACAATTAATCTGCCTTTTTTCAGATTGAGGTTTTAACAATAAGCTAGAAAATATGCTTTAAATGAAACTTGAAGTGGAGAGAGCATTTTGAATTGGTTAGTTCCAATATAGCCTTTTTGTGATCCAGTCTTATACCAGCAAGACCTTTTCTGGGGCTTTTGGCAAAGGGAGAGGCATGAGCTCAAGGCAGTGTGATTGATGAAGCTATGTTGAGTGAGATAATGAGGGTTCTATGTTTAAATAAGCAGTACTACAGAAGGAGCTTCAAAAGTATTGCTTGTTATGGTTTGATAGAGGTTGGTGAAAACCCCAAGACTATGGCCACTAGTCACCTTCAAACCTGGAATTGAACTCACTCCTGTGGTTTCCATCCAAACAATATGATGGGCAAATAAGGTGAACATTTACACCATGTAGGTGCACTCCTTAGAATGATCAACCTTGGGAGATCAAAAGAACAGTATTTGCACAAGGAGATAGTTCAGAGGGTAGGAATGTATAGGAAAGAAGAACACAGGGAGGAAGTGGGAGGAGAGCTGTTGCATTGTGGGGATTGCAGTCAAGGTTGTTAAACAAGATGTGTAAGAACTGTTGTATGAAAGTGAATTTTCTCTGTAAACTTTCACCCAAATCACAATTAAAAAATGAATGAAAAAAAAAAAAGTACTGCTTGTTATTGGCATTGTTAGAATAAGTATGCACCTTCTAAAGAGAGAAAACATGGAAGAAAATACGCATTTCAGTGTATAAGTTTTAGGACATTTTCTTAATGGTGTTATTGAGGTAAAATTTTGTATCATAAAATCCACTCATTCTTAGTGTACTATGATTTTTTTCTATGAACTTATACAGTTGTGCAGTAATTACCACAATTTAGTTGTACCCCATTTCCATTACCCATAGTACTCCCTTAGGCCAGTTTCTTTTATCCTCAGTCCCAGGAAACAATTGATATACTTGCTTTCTCTAAATTTGACTTTTTTTTTTTTTTTTTTTTTTTACTTTTTATTTAAAAAAAAAAAAAAAAAAATATTTTTTTTTTTTTTTTTTTTTTTTTGACATTTCATATGAATAGAATAATATAATAATAGTCTTTTGTGTCTGTCTGCTTTCCTGCAGTGTAACGTTTATGAGGTTCATCCATGTAGCATGTTTTAGCAGTTGTCGTATGTCATCAAGTTGATTCCGACTCATGGCAACTCTGTAGGACAGAGTAGACCTTGCCTAATAGCGTTTCCTAGGATGAAGTCTTTGTGAGCGTAGATTGCTAGGTCTTTTCTTCTGTGGAGCAGTTGCCTGGTTTGAACCTCTGACCCTTTGGTTTGCAACTGAGAGCACTTTAACCATAGCACCACCAGAGCTCCTTGTATCTGTTGTTAGTTGTTGTTAGGTGCCAGACTTAGTACACAGGAATCAGATCGACTACATCTGTGGAAAGAGATGATGGAGAAGCTCAATATCTGCAGTCAAAACAAGGCCAGGAGTTGACTGTGGAATAGACCATCAACTGCTCATACACAAGTTCAAGTTGCTGAAGAAAATAAAAACAAGTCTACAAGAGCCAAAATATGACCTTGATTATATCCCACCTGAATTTAGAGACCATCTGAAGAATAAATTTGAGTCATTGAACACCAGTGACCGAAAACCAGATGAATTGTGAGATGACATCAAGAACATCATCCATGAAGAAAACGAAAGTAAAAAAAGACAGGAAAGGAAGAAAATACCAAAATGAATGTCGGAAGAGATTCTGAAACTTGCTCTTATGGAGAGGAGCTAAAGCAAATGGAAGAAATGACAAGATAAAAGAGCTGAACAGAAGACTTCAAAGAGCAGCTTGAGAAGACAAAGTCAATTATTATAATGGAATATGCAAAGACCTGGAGTCAGAAAAGGGTACAAAACTCTAGGTGTTTCTCAAGCCGAGAGAATTGTAGGAAAAATTCAGGCTTCAAGTTGCAATATTGAAAGGTTCTATGGGAAAAATACTGAATGATGCAGGAAGCATGAAAAGAAGATGGAATACATAGAGTCACTATACCAAAAAGAATTGGTCGATGATCATCCATTTCAGGAGGTAACATAATGATCAAGAACCAATGGTATTGAAGGAAAAATTGAAGCTGCACTGAAAGAACTGGTGAAAAACAAGGCTCCGGGAATTGACATTGAGATGTTTCAACAAACAGATGCCATGCTGGAGGTACTTACTTCTCTATGCCAAGAAATTTGGAAGACAGTTTCCTGGTCAACTGACTGGAAGAGATCCATATTAGTACCCATTCCAAAGAAAAGTGATACAACAGAATGTGGAAATCATAGACAATATCATTAATACCACATGCAAGTAAAATCATGCTGAAAATAATTCAAAGATGGTTGTAGCAGTTTATTGAAAGAAAACTTCCAAAAATGCAAGCTGGATTCAGAAGAGAATGTGGAATGAGGGATATCAAAGCTGATGTCAGATGGATCTTGGCTGAAAGCAAAGAATACCATAAAGCTGTTTACTTGTCTTTTATTGGCTATGCAAAGGCATTTGACTGTGTGGATCATAACAAATTATAGCATTGTGCAAAATGGGAATTCCAGAACACTTAATTGTGCTCTTGTGAAATATATACATAGACCAGGAGGTTGTTGTTTGAACAGAACAAGGGGATACTGCATGGTTTAAAATCAGGAAGGGAGTATGTCAGGGTCATATCCTTTCACCATACTTATTCAATTTGTATGCTGAGCAAATAATCTGAGAACCTGGTCTATATGAAGAAGAATTTGACATCAAAATTGGAGAAGGACTCATTAACAACCTGCACTATACAGATGACACAACCTTACTTGCTGAAAGTGAGGATGACTTGAAGCACTTACTGATGAAGACTAAAGGCTACAATCTGCAGTATGGATTACACTTCAACATAAAGAAAATGAAAATCCTCACAACTGGAACCATAAGTAGCATCATGATAAATGGAGAAAAGATTGAAGTTGTCAAAGATTTCACATTACTTGCATCCACAATCAGCACCAACGAAAGCAGCAGCAGTCAAGAAATCAGATTTCAGTGTCTGTGAAGTGGGGAGTGTACCCAAGACCATGTATAGGGTTGGCAGACAATGGTCCTCTAAGTTATTTGTATGATCTGAATTCCCAGGTGTATAGTAGAGCTGACAAGGGGTAAGATTGTAGTCACTTGTTGGTCACAGCCAGCTACCCAGAGGGACTGAGTAGTTGAACCTGTGGGCTTCCTGGGACCATAGTCACAGGGGACATCAAGCTCACTTGGCGTAA
>NW_006921645.1:13474107-13478984 GCF_000298275.1 Orycteropus afer afer | reverse complement strand
GGAACTCAGACTTCATATTGCGCTGGGCAAATCTGCTGCAAAAGACCTCTTTAAAGTGCCAAAGAGCAAGTATGACTCTTTGAAGACAGGTGTGTGTAACCCAACCCATGGTATTTTCATTCACCTCATATGCATATGAAAGCTGGACAATGAATAAGGAACACCTAAGAATAGTTGATCCTTTTGAGTTGTGGTGTTAGTGAAGAATACTGTAAGTACCATGGACTGCCAGAAGAATGAACAAATCTTGGATGAAGTGCAGCCAGAATGTTCCTTGGAAGCGAGAATGGCCAGACTTCGTCTCACCTACTTTGGTCATGCTATCAGAAAGGACCATTCCCTTGAGAAAAATATCATGCTTGGTAGAGTGGAGGGTTAGCAAAAAAGGGGAAGACCGTCAGTGAGATGGGTCGACACTGTGGGCTTAGATATAACAAGTTATTGTGAGGATGGTGGAAGACTGGGCAGTGTTTCTTTCTGTTGTACATAGGGTTATTTTGATTTGGAGCCAACTTGACAGGTCCTAACAAGAAGAAGAAGATATAAAATTATTTGTTGAGAATTTCTTTTTAATGTAGGCATTTAATGCTATACATTTTCCTCTGAACATTGTCTTTGCTGCATCTTCTTGTAAGTTTGATATGTTGTGCTTTCAGTTTCATTCCACTCTTAAGTATTTTCTCATTTCACTTTCGATTTCTGCTTCAGCCTATTTGCTATTTAATGGGAATTTGGATGGGATGTACTCAAGTCACTACCCTTACTATACTTACCATTCTTATTCAAGCACCACCCTTGATTGAGTCACAACTTTTATTTTACAAGAGAAAAAAGGAGGAAGAAATGACCAGAGAGGGAGGGTACCAGACTACCACCGGAAGAGACTAAGAAGAAGCAGGAGTGAAGTACATCCTTTGAATCTGGGTCCCTGCTCTGGGAACCTCTTAGCCCAGGAAATAGAGAAAGAGCTGTAACACTGGACATGGAGTGAGAGAACAAGAAGTGGAGGCAGATGAATGGAAGCAGCAGAGGCAGCAGAACCAATAAACCATTGTGAGACAATGCAGTAGACTTCTTGGCCCACAGAGCTATAAAGTGAGCACTTTCAGGCATGAGGCATGTTGGTGGAGCAGGGACCTTCAGGCACTTGGCAGAGCTAGGCTTGCTAAACCATGGAGCAAGAGAGCTGAGAATAAGGATCTCTTCTAGTCTGTTGGCCAGGTAGCTGTCTTCCAAATTTCTTGAAATAGATGAGTAAGTGCTTCCAGCGTTGCATCCATTTGTTGAAGTATCTTAGTTGGTATTTCATCAATTCCTGGAGCATTGTTTTTTGCCAGTGCTTTCAGTGCAGCTTAAACATCTTCAATATGGCCGAACTTCACCTGGTTCTTTTTGGTATAGTGAGAATGTATTTCACATTTTTTTGGGATGCTTTCTGTATCATTCAGTTTTTGACCAAGCCATCTTTCAGAATTGCAAGCCGAAGCTTGAATTGTCTCTTTAGTTCTTTCAGTTTGAGAAATGCTGATTGCCTTCTTCCCTTTTGGTTTTCTAACTCCAGATCTTTGCACGTTTTGTTCTAATATTTTACTTTGTCTTCTTGAGCTGCCTTTTGAAATCTTTTGTTTAGCTCTTTTACTTAATCATTTCTTCTTTTTGGTTTAGCTTCTCTGCATTTCAGAGCAATTTTGAATCTCTCCCTCTCTTTTTTTTTTTTAAATTTTATCGTGATTTGGGTGAAAGTTTACAGAGCAAATTCATCTTCTATACAGCAGTTCACATACACTTTGTCTCATGACACTGACTGCAATTTCCCACAATGGAACAGCTCTCTTCCCACCTCCTCCCCATAGTTACCTCTTCCCTGTGTCCTTCTCTCCCATGCATTCCTGCCCCCTGAGCTGTCTCCCTGTGCATACACAGCCCTTCTATTCTCCCATGATTGATCTCTCCAAGGAGTGTATCTGTTGTTGTTGTTGTTATGTGCCGTCGAGTCAGACCCTACTCATAGCAGCCCCTCCTTGGGTTTTCCAGGCAGTATCACTACGGAAGTAGATTGCCTCATCTTCCTTCCGAGGAGTGGTTGGTGGGTTTGAACCGCCAGCCTTCTGGTTAACAGTCAAGTGCCTTAGCCACTATGTTACCAGAGCTCCCAAGGAGTGTATCTAGCTAACATAAATGTTCAGCTGATATGCCTGTCTTTTGTTTGGCTGGAAGCCAAGGGAATGAGTTCAATTCCAGATCAGAAGGGCAGCTAGGGGCCAAAGTCTCAGTGGTTCCACCAGGCTTTATCAGGCCAGCAAACCTGGTCCTTTTCTTTCTTTTTTTATTTTGAGTTTTGTTCCACATTGTTCTGCTACTCTATCCAGGATCTCCTACATAGATCCCCCCTGAGTGGTTGACAGTGGTAGCTGGGCACCATTTAGTTCTTCTGGTCTCCTAAGTCATACAGGCTGAGGATCACATGGTGCACCAGTCCCTTGGACTAATTGTTTCCATGCATCTTTGGTTTCCTTCATTTTTTGTTGCTCTAGATGAGGAGAGACCCATCACCCATCGTTACATCTTCATGGCTGCTTGCAAGTTTTTAAGATCCCAGTTGCTACTCGCCAAAGTAGGATGTGGAACAATGTTTTTGTGTTTCAGAGTCTCTTTTGATATTCATTTTTCATTTCCCTTATTCTTGTTTTTAAATGACATTTTGCTTTCTTCATGTATAATGACCTTTATGTCTTCTCACAATTTGTATAATGTCTTTATTGCCTTCAGTCATTAGTTTTCAGTATGTCAGATCTCTTTTTGAGATAGTCTCTAAATTCATATGGGTATCTTCAATGCTTTGGTTTTGTGGGCTTGCTTTTCTTCAGCTGCAATTTGAAATGTTCACATAAGCAATTAATGATCTGTTCCACAGTCAACCCCTAATTTTGCCTTGACTAATGATATTGAGCTTCTTCATTGTCTCTTTTCACAGTTGTAGTCTAGTTGTGTAAACATTTATTCCTTCAATTCTGTCAATATTTGCTTTGTATATTTTAGGGCTCTGTTAGTTTCATATTTATTTAAATTTATTATTTTATTTTTTATTGTGATTTGGGTGAAAGTTGACAAAGCGAATTCATTTTCCATATAACAGTTCATACACATTATGTCTCATGACATTGACTGCAATTTCTCACAGTGTAACAGCTGTCTTCCTACTCCCTCCCAGCAGTTACCTCTTCCCTGTGTCCTTCCCTTCCATGTACTCCTGGCCTCCTGAGCTGTGTCCTTGTGCAAACATTGCCCTTCTGTTCTCCCATGATTGATTGTTCAAAGTAGTGTATCTACCTGATGTAAATGTTTATCCCATATCCCTGTTCATTGTTTCACTTGAAGCCACAGGAGTGAGTTCAGTTCCAGACCCGAAGGATACCCAGGGGCCATAGTCTCAGGGGTCTCACCAGGCTTTATCAGACCAGCAACCTGGTCTTTTGTTATGATTTTGAGTTTTGTTCCACATTGTTCTGCCAAGGTTCATATATATTTATAATTGTACTGTCTTCTTAGTGAATTGATTGATTGATTTATTTTTATATAATATCTTTCTTTGCCTCTTGTAACAGATTTTGGCTGAAAGGCAATTTTTCCCTGCTATTAATGTGGAAATCCAGCTCTTTGGGTTACTATTTATATTGAATACTTTTTTTTTTTTTACTTTCAACATAGTTGTGTCTTTGAATCTAAAGTGGGTCTCTTGTAGACAGCATATAGTTGAAGCATGAATTCTGCCAGTCTCTGCTTTTTAATTGGAGAGTTTAGTATTTTTACCTTAAACTTACTGAGTAAGGAGGGACTTACTCTGCTATTTTGCTGTTTGTTTTCTGCTTTTTTTCCCCCTTCGTTTTGTCTAGTACCACTTGTTTTGTGTTTATTTATTTATTATTGTGAACCATTTTTATTCCCTTTTCATTTCTTTTTGTGAGTATCTTTTAGTTTATTTTTGGTTAGTGGTTACTATATGGAATACAGGGAGCTCTGGTAGCATAGTGCCTAAGGCACTTGACTGCTAACCAGAAGGCTGGCAGTTCAAACCCACCAGTCACTCCCCGAAAGTAAGATGGGGCTGTCTACTTCCGTAGTGATACTGCCTCGGAAACCCAAGGAGGGGTCACTATGAGTTGGGTCCGAATCGACGGTACATAACAACAACAACAATGTGGAATACGTTTATTATCTTAAATTTATAACAGCCTCTGGTAGCATAGTGCCTAAGGCAATTGACTGCTGACCAGAAGGCAGGCGGTTCAGACCCACCAGCCACTCCTTGGAAGGAAGGTTGAGCAACCTACTTCCATAGTGATACTGCCTCGGAAACCGAAGAAGGGGTCGCTATGAGTTGGTTCCAACTCGAAGGCACTTAATAACAATAACAACATGTGGAAGACATTTATTATTCTGAATTTATAACAGCCTAGTTTAAATTGATACCAATTTACCTTCAAAAACATTTAAAAACTCTAAGACATGTTGCTTCTTCCCCTTTTATTGAACATATTATGTGTCCAAATAATCTAAGTAATTATTTTTATGCATTTGTTTGTTAAATCATGTAAATCAAATAGAGATATAAACTAAAAATACCATAAAACTTGTTCTTGTATTTGCCCATGAAGTTGTCTTTACTGAAATTCTTTATTTTATCATGAATTTGAGTTACTGTCTAGTATAATTTTATTTTAATCTGAAGGATTCTGCAAAAACGGCAAGGAGGCCACATGTTCTGACCTCCTCTAATCTCACAAGAGGAAGACAGGATTACCAGCAGTAACCCAAGGCCTATTACTGCAAGGCCAAACATGCTGCCTCCCTCCAGCCCTTTCACCAACCTTTCCTCC
>NW_006921645.1:13472685-13473192 GCF_000298275.1 Orycteropus afer afer | reverse complement strand
GCACAGTGACCCACATTGGGTTTCCAAGGCTATAAATCTTCATGGAAGTAGATTGCCCTGTCTTCCTTCTGCGGAGTGGCTAGTGGGTTTGAACCACTGACCTTCCAGTTAGCAGTCAAGTGCCTTATCCACTATGCCACTAGAGCAGTCCGTGATACATTGAATATTTGCTCGCACCACAATTCAAATGTGTTAAGTCTTCTGTGGTCTTCATTATTAATTGTGCAGCTCTCATACACATATGAGGCTATTGAAAGTACTGTGGCTTGGATCAGGAGCACCTTAGTCTTCAAAGTGACATCTTTGCTCTTAAACACTTTGAAGAGGCCCTTTGCAGCAGATTCCTCACTCTAATATGTCGTTTGATTTCTTGACTGCTGCTTCCATGGGCATTGATTGTGGATCAAAGTATAATGAAATCCTTGATAACTTCAGTCTTTTCTCCATTTTTCGTGATGTTGCTTACTGGTCCATTTGTGAGGATTTTTGTTTTCTTTATGTTGAGGT
>NW_006921645.1:13464499-13468628 GCF_000298275.1 Orycteropus afer afer | reverse complement strand
GCCTTCAACGAGATGGATTGATACGGTGGCTGCGATGATGGGCTCAGGTATAGCAGGGATTGTGGGGCTGGCGTGGAATTGGGCAGTGTTTCGTTCTGCTGTGCGTGGGGTCGCTATGAGTCGGAAACGACTTGACGGCACTTAACAACAACAACACACAGTCAAAAAGCCTTTGCAGAATAGATACAGTGGTTACTCCCTCACCTTTTGTTTATCTGGTTGGTAATGTCTTAATTTCATCCTTGTTTTTGAAGGATTGTTTTGCTGGATATAAAATCTTAACTTGACATTTATTTTCCCTCACCTCTCTAAATATGTCATTCCACTGCCTTCTGGCTTCTATAGCTTTTGAGGAGAAGTCAAATGCTTAATTTTTTTGAGGATCCCTTGTATGTTGTTATTCATTTCTCTCTTGAGGGTGTCATGATTCTCTCTTTAGTTTCTTGGATTTGTAAATCCATGCCTTTTGTCAGATTTGGCAAGCTTCTGGCCATTACTTCCTCAGATATTCTCTCTGCCTCTTTCTTTCTCTCTTCTCCTCCTTGGGGTCCCTTAATGTATGTATTGGTATCCTTGATGGTATCCCACAAGTTCCTTCAATTCTCTTCATTTTTCTTTCTTTTTTTTTTCCTTCTCAGAATAAAAAATTTCAGTCATTTCTTCTTATTCACTGTTTCTTCTGACAGTTCAAATGTGCTATTTGTATCCCGAAAGTGAATTTTTTTTCTCACATACTGTACTTTTCAGTTCTGTTATTTCTGTTTTCTTACTTTTAATAATTTCTCTTTATTAATATTCTCAATTTGTTCACATATCCTTTCTCTGATTTTCTTTAGTTTATTGTCTTTATTTTCCTTCACTACTTTGAGCATGTTTAATACTGTTATTTTAAAGTCTTTGTCTTGTAATTCCATTATTTGGGCTACTAGAAGGTTGATTTCCATCACTTACTGTGTTCTTTTGAGCAGACTACCCTTCCTCATTCTTTGTGATTGTGTGTGTGTATATGTGTGTAAGTAACTGTGATATTTACTGTGGAAATATTTCCTGTGGAAATTAGAGTCTTCCCTTCCCCAAGGTTTGCTGTTTTTTTCCTCCCTTCTTTTAATTATTAAAAGCTCTGGTTATCCATTTGTTTAGTGATTACCCTTAACTATTTTTGCAGTGATTACCTGTCTGAATATATGTGGACACTGAAGTCTCTGTTTCTTGGCTTTTGTTCAATAATATTTTGAGAGAGTTGTGTTTGAATGTCAGAGTTTAAGGAAAAGAAAGAAAAGAAAAACAATACACCTCTTCCAGCCTTTGTGAATTGACTCTCTGCTGGGGCCTGCCTCAACATTTAGCCAGGTTTGCCCTGAACCTAAGGATCAGATCAAGGAGAAAAGTTAGGGTCTCCTCAGGTAATTTCTTAGTATTTGTATTACTTTGGCCATGTGTGTGGCTTTTTTCAATTCCCCATATACACTAATACATGGTGCTTTTGTAAGCCTTAATTTCTGAAAGATATTCTCCCTGGCTTCTCTTTCTAGCCTTTAAGGCATCTATTGTATGCCTTAATTACATTCTCTAGCCTCAGGTGGCTACAGGTGGTTATAGTCTGGTGTTGCCTGCTGCCCCTCAGCCTTGTAGGAGCTCTGAGGTGAGTGTCTTGCTCTCCATTTTTCAGACAGCTTCAGATAGGTTAGACAAGACACATGATAATTTGCAAATAAAGTCTGCTCTGCTCTGTTTAGAACTAGAAACCAAGCCCTGACCCTGGTAGTGTGGGTCGCTGCTGGTTTAAGAGCCAGGGAGACGGTTAGTCACAGGTGAATAGAAAACCAAAGCTTTCTTACAGAATGCTGCCTTTTTCTTGGTTCAGTGTTTGCTTAGTTGCTGTAACCCTTTGACTGGTTTCCAGAGTTCTGATAAGGTTAGTTCTGCAAGTTTCTGCTTTTGTGTTTATGTGTGTGGATGGGAATGTGCGGCTGCTCATGTTACCTTCTTTCTCTGGACCTTCTCCTCGTTTTTACATGTGTATCACTAGATGGTTCTTAGATTATGCTTTTGCATTTACCTGCCAAAGGTAAAAACAGATGAATTGGGGTGGAATAGTGAACACAAATAGGTTTATAAACCTGTCTCTAAATCCTAACTCTTCTACTCTCTAGTTTGGTGATTTTTTTGTTTTTTGAGGAAGTGATTAAATTCTCTGGGTCTGAGTACCTTTGTCTTTAAAGAAAAATGGGTTAGTGTAAATTTATATGGTCTAAGGAAAAGTGCCTAGGATAGTGGGTGCTTGGCTATACCTACCTTTATGAAAGACCATGTTCCTATTCTTTCCCTACTTGTCTGTCTCCATTAGTGAAAGTACTTTCATCCATCCAGTTCTGTAATCCAGTCCTCATTATTTAGTCAAGTAAACAGTGTGCCTTACTACAGAGAAAGGCATTTTATGGTGTGAATAGTTAAATGAGTAATAAAGAAATAGTTTCATTTTAGCTGTGGGTTTGGTACCTGTGCTAGTTAAGGTTGTGTGTCAGCTTGGCTGGGCCTGGTTTTGAGTGGCTGGGCAGCTGGATTCCCCATGATGAGACTGGTAATCAACTCCATGGTGGAATCTACTGTGAGCAGCTGAGTAGCTGCCTTAGGGATATATGGTCTGCTTCCTGTATATAAGCAGCAGCTTTGAGGAAGGTCTCTAGCTTCTTTGCACATTTAGATCCTGTATTTGGCTGAGTCATCAGTGGGTGGCCTGCTATGTTTGCTGGTCTTGGGACTGTTTCTAGACTTGAAATAGTGGCCTGCTATGTTGTTTGATAATCTTTGGTCTGTGCCATTTTATTTGTTTGGGTTTGTTAACCCTAGCAGCCAGCAGCTGTCTAAGAGAAGCCTCCAGCTTCAGTGGGCTGGGAGCTAGAGGAAGAGCTGAGGCCTAAGATCAAGGGGTCTTCACCCAGCCCCTAGAGCTGACACGTTGAACTCAGACTTGTAGCCTCCTAAACTGTAAAAGAAGGTTGGGCAATCTACTTCTGTAGTGATACTGCTTCGGCAACCCAAGGAGGGGTCGCTATGAGTCGGGTCCGACTTGATGGCACATAACAACAGCAACAACAAACTGTAAAAGAGTAAACCTCTGTTTGTTAAGACCACCCACTTGTGGTATTTTCTGTTAGAGCAGCCCTAGAGGACCAGAACAGTACCTTACATAGACTTTTCCAGAAAGTTATAGTTTCAGCACCTTTCTGGTCTTCTTTACACTTTATGGACTAAGATTGAGATGTGGTTCTTTAAGTTGAGTTGAATGAAATTCATGACTGGGGGTGATTGAGAACCACTGAAGATCAAACGTGTTTTTATAAGTACACCTGGTGAATTTCTTTGCATGTTCACAGGATGTACTATAGGAAGAAGAGGATGTGGA
The DNA here is from genome assembly GCF_000298275.1 of Orycteropus afer afer. NCBI lineage: Eukaryota > Metazoa > Chordata > Mammalia > Tubulidentata > Orycteropodidae > Orycteropus > Orycteropus afer. The sequence goes on along the minus strand of NW_006921645.1, from coordinate 13,465,222 downwards.
GATTCTGAGATCCTGCATTCACAGAAGTTTGTGCATAAGTAATGTGAACAAAGATTTTGATGATGAAGGAAATGGCAGGGTTTGAAATTACTTGGTTTGGGAAGGATATAATACAGAAATATTGGTTATCTCTGGATCATGAGGCTGAAAAAAATGCAAAGTGTCAAGAACTTAAGTAAGTTAAGAGATGTGAATGTATACTGCTGTTTGTTTCAAGGGATATGAATGTATACTGCTGTTTGTTTCAACCTGCTTCTGATCCTCCTTTCTGTTGTCAGTTGAAAGGAATGCATTCACCTGATCTGTAGCCACATACCAAGTGCCAGATGCTGTGTGGATCTTTCCTAGTGAAAATACAGCATCAGACATAGCAGTTGTGATTGGGCCTACCACTAGAGGCTACACTTGTTTACATTTCATTTTTTTATAGTCCATCTTGTTTTTACTGGGGATATGATGGAAATCACACCCCTGTATCCTTTAAATCTTTGAAGAGTAGCACCAACTCCACCTAGAAAGTGGTATTCTATTTGATTTATTCTCTTGGGCTGTGGAAGGAGAGTTTCAGGTCTTCCACCTGGCTTTTCCTACCATTAGAGATTTTTAGTCCAGGTCAAGGAAACAATGTGATGGTTCTGCCAGCTGATGAGAATCCTCATTATGTACTAGGGCTTTGAACTGGATCAGTCCCTTGCTGAGAATTTACATTTTCACCCCAATATC
>NW_006921645.1:13441902-13445590 GCF_000298275.1 Orycteropus afer afer | reverse complement strand
ATTCTCCCAGGTATTTCTTAGGGGGATCTGTAAGAATCAGCTGGGGATCTTGTTAGACATGTAGATGGTGATTGAGTGTATTTGGGATGGAAAGGCAAATTCTGAGCAGGTTGTCAAACCAGAAGGAACTGCTTCAAGGCCCTGTTATGTACTCAGGGACTAAGGGGACAGGTTTGTGGACTCTCTTGACTCATTGTCACCTGGCTTTTGAATGTCCCCACTGTAATGGAGGTGGGTGTTTTGGATGATGGTGTTGGTGCTCCTCTTATTAGCACATTGTTAAGTGTTTTAGTGAAGAGGCCCTCTATGCACACCCCTGCCCCAACCCTTGGGGCAGGATATAATTAGCTGATGGGTTCTCTAGTCTTATCTCCAATTCATTTCTTGTAGGTCTTTAATGAGCCATTCCAGCAGCACCTTAGGAATGGTGCTAGGTGTTCTTTTTGAACCATAAATCCTAAGTAATGGGAGAGTGCCTTACACTTTACCATCAAGTTTAGTATTCTCAAGAGCCATTCCAAGGTATGTTCTCTGGGTTCCTGCCATTACATGCCCTCAGGTGCAGCCTCTGTTTCCGTGAATAACCCTTTTTCATCAGTATTGACGCCATGCAGAGTTGACTTGTGTTATTGGAGTAGAAGCAGGGAGAAGGTGGGAACAGATCCTGATGTGGATAAGCATCTTTTGAGGTATGCATCTCAGAGGCCTTGGCATAGTGCCTGGGCAGGGAGATTGCCATCATACAGCAAGAAGAAAAGATCCATTTCTGGCCAGCAGGCTCAGGAGAAACTTTGCAGGGATGTGAATTTAACCTTCTTTGTCATTTGGCTACTTTCACAATTAGAATTTAGGCCTGATTTTCATCACACTCTACCCTCAGAGCTTCCTTCTACTTTCAGAGCTTCTACCTTCAGAGCTGAAGATTTCTTTAAATGCTGCCCTGGAGGCCTTCTGGATGTCACACTGTGCTCTGAATTGATCCTTGAGTGATTTAACCTTGTCATTTTCTTCCTTTAGTACATCAGTGCTACTTAACAAAAAGCAATCATCTCAACAGTCTTTAGAATTCCTGTTGCCTCTCTCTCTCAGATGCTGATGCTGAATCTACTACATTTAGGGTCATAGCTATACAGTGACACACAGGTGTTATCTTGAAGCCACTTACTCCCAGCATTGGGATGCTTCTTGTTGTCTGGTTATGAGTGATCACTTTCGGAATCTCATCCTGAAGATCTGTTTCACAGGATCACATCTGTCTTATTTTTGATTTCCCAGAAACAAATCCTGATAAAAGGATTCAAGTAAAAGTATTTTGTTTTTCAGGCAAGCCTAGGAAATACCAGTAGGGTTGTGGGAAAGTAAGACAGAGAAGAGAAAAGTAGCTAATAAATAGTTTCTTATCAAGCACTGTGAGTAAGCACAATTTAATTCCAATGGGGAACTTGGGGAGCCAAAGGAAAACATTGCCTCCTCAGATATCCTCTCTAATGGTTGAAGCAGTTGGAGGGCTGCACCCAGGGTTAACTCCCTGAATCTGCTGTACTGCACTACGGCAGTTTTAAGTGGCCAGGGAAAAGCCCTCAGGGAAAGAATTGCAGGTCTTGGCAGCTAGATGTCGGTCACTTGTATATGAAAGTAGTATGGGTGACAGAGTAAAGGCAGGTTAGCAACTGGGTCTGCTACATCTGCTAAGTCAGCAAATAGTGTAAATGTACCTACTATTGAGTAACAACCTTTTTTTCAACATTGGTTTCATGTGCTGGCCACAGGGCTTTGAACCAGTGTATTCCAGTTTGACCCCCATTGACAATTTGCATTTCCATCCCAGATAAACTGAATCAGAATCCACATTTTAACAAGTCCTGGCTGGCCTTACTAAGGGAGCGTTGGTGGCGTAGTGCCTAAGGCATTTGATCTCTAACCAGAAGGCTGGCGCTTCAAACCCACTAGCCACTCCTCAGAAGGAAGGTTGGGCAATCTGCTTCCGTAATGATGCCGCCTTGGAAACCTAAGGAGGGTTTGCTATGAGTTGGACCTGACTCGATGGCAGTGAGTTTGTTTTTTTTTGGATGGCCTTCCTAACACAGAGCATTAGCAATGTGACAGACATCTGCCATGAGTCCTCACAATGATTCTATTTGAAACGGGCTGGTAATCCTAATAGTTTTGCAGATGATGAATCTGAACCTCAGAAGTAATTTATCCAAAGCCCAAGCAGTGGAACTAGAATTTGAAATTTGGTTTAAACTTAAATTCTTTTTGACTTAAAATGTAAAATCTTTTATTCTTTTTGTTACTCTTCATTGCTTCCCAAAGGTACCCCCATCATGTCCATTTGACAGATAATGAACTTGAAATAAAGAAATGAGTGATAAAGTAAGTTACAAGGCTAGTTAAATAACAAAACTAATTAGAATCCAGGACACCAACTCTTTTGCTTTTGAATACCATATTGAACAAAGCGCTTAATAGAATACTAATTATTTTAGAATTTTCGTTGTATTTAAATTGCATTAAATTTTCTTTCTCAACCTCAACACTATTGACAGTTTGGACTAGATAATTATTTACTGTGTGGGGCTGTACTGTGCATTGAAGAATGTTTGGCAGCATCCTGACCTCTGCCTACTAGATGTCAGTAGCACCTTCCTAGTTGAGAGAACTGGGAATGTCTACAGACATTGCCAAAAGTTTCCTGGGGGGCAAAACTGTCTGGTTGAGAATCACTGGTCTCTAAGCTGATTGTGTCATGACAGGAACTCAGATTAATTAAAGAATTTGTTTTGTGAGCAGGAAAGAATATTGCTTTAAAATGCAAGTAGAAACATTTAGTGGAAAGGGGAACTTTGGAATTAGATGGACATGATTTATCTTTTGGTTCTGTCAATTACCAGCCCCTTTGCTCTTGAGTCAGTTACCTGTCTATCCTGATCTTTTGTTTTCTCATTTGTAAAATGGAAGTTATATTTACCTGGTAGGGTTGTAGTGATTACATTAGAGGATGGTAGACATGGAAGAAGGGGTGAAAGGAGGGGAAAAAGAATCAAATGTAGTAGAACTAAATGAATGGAAACTACAGAAAAGAGTTGGCAAGAGAAAAAGTAAGGTACATTTGGTTCTTGTTTATGTATTATAGGAACTCCTTGATAAACTCCTTGGAACTTGGGCTTAGCAGTTTGGCTTCCTAACTTGGGTTAATAAATAAATTGTTTGCTATATAGAATAGACTAGGGAAAATGAGAAATCTGAGACTAAGATTATTGGCAATAGAAAGGGGTAGTATACTGAGTGACAAAAGGGTTAGAAGATTTTAAAATGAAACTTTAGAGAAATACAAAGGACAATGTGGAAAACCAAGACTTGAAATTATACTTTGGTGAGGATATGTTAGAAAGGATGGGCCCCAGATGTTTAATGGGTATATTGTCATGGGTAGAGCTTATGGATTTTGAAGAGGGACAGTTTTGAGAAATTCCTACACAGCTTTGTTAATACACATTTCATATGTATTCCAAAGCTAGAATCAAGAATTTCCAAATTGCTACAGTATCCTTACTGTGAAATCTGGAGTCATCATGTTTGGTAATCTACTGTTTTTCTTTGGATCCATAAAGATTATTTTGTTTTCCTTGAAGTCTAAAAACTTAACCAGAAATGTGTAGGTTTTTAGCAACATGAATTTTTTTTT
>NW_006921645.1:13434824-13436186 GCF_000298275.1 Orycteropus afer afer | reverse complement strand
AGCCTTGCCCCTTATCAGCCCCATTATACACCTGGGAATTGAGATCATACACATAAAGTTATTGGACTACTGTCTGCCAACCCTATACATGTTCTTGGGTGCGCTCTCTACTTCATATACGTACCTAATATTTCAGCCTGTGCACCCATCTGCCCACCCCTGTATCCGTCAGTTGATCCTTTAATCACTGTGTAATGTCCTTCCTTGTCTCATATGAGGTTTTTGTCTTAAGGTGAATTTTATCAGAAATTAATATCACCACTCCTGCTCTTTTGCCATTTGCTTGGTATATCTTTTTCAATCTTTGATTTTTAGTCTGTTTTTATCTTTGTCTCTAAGGTGTGTCTCTTTTAGAAAGCATATTGATGAGTTTTGTTTTATTATCCAATCTTCAACTCTCCATGTCTTGAGTGGTGCATTTAATCCATTAACAATCAGTGTAATTATTGACAAGTATGAATTATTTGCTGTCATTTTATTATGTGTTTTTTCATGGTGTCCCTGGTTTCTTTGTTCCATATTTGAGCTTATTATGTTTATGAATCATGTTATCATTTCCTTTGTTGCTGTTGTTTTACTATTTGCTAAATATTTGTGCTTGTCTTCTTTTTTATTGTGATGTGTTTATCATTTTCCTTTGAGGAAAAAGGTTAAAAAGGTTTATCATTTTCCTTTGAGGTTACTCTGTGATTTGTAATTTTCTTCTTGAGTTTAGAACAGTCCATTCTATCTTACAAGTCTCTTGACGTCCTCACCATTTAGAAGTTCTGTAAGTACATGGTATTTTCCCTCTTTTTGGTTTGTAATTTTCCTCATTTGGCAATTGATTTCTCTGGTTCTCTGTTTATAATCTTGTAAGCTTATTTCACTTTGGATATGTCCATAGCTGTGGTTTCTGGGTTATGTCATCTTGTGTATTAATAGTCGGTTGTTGTTTGCTCTTTTTGGTTCTCTGTTCATAGGACTCCCTTTAGTATCTCTTGTTAAGTTGTTCTGGTTTTAACACATTTCCCTTAGTTTCTGTTTATCTGGAAATCTCCTAATTTCACCATCATATTTGAGGGGCGGTTTTGCCAGCTATATAATTCTTGGTTGAAAATTTTTCTCTTTCAGGGTTTTAGATATACCATTCCATTGCCTTCTTACTTGCTTGGTTTCTGCTGAGAAATCAGAGCTTATTCTTACTGATTGTGCTTTGTAAGTAACTTTTTGTTTTTCCCGTGGTGCTTTCAGGATTCTTTCTTTGTCTTTGGTTTTGATGAGTTTGATGGTGATATGTCTTGGTGATTTTCTTTTGGGGTCTGTCCTGTTTGGGGTACTTTGGATGTCTTGAATGGATATATTCTCATCTTTCATCATTTC
>NW_006921645.1:13410340-13433544 GCF_000298275.1 Orycteropus afer afer | reverse complement strand
TTATGTCCAAGTTCAAAGTCCTAGGCTCTAGGGGCTGCTTGAAAGCCCCTCAACCTTGGGGTCCAGCTCTGCCTCCTGCTCCTGGCCCACTGGAGCTAGAGGCATTTCTTCACTCAGACAGCTGTTGGCTGCTGAGGCTGAGAAGCCTCAAGGTGGACAAGTAAAAAGGCACAGTTCCGATGTTACCAGTCCACACAGCAGGCCATTAACTTAAGTCCACTGAAAGTCCCAAGGTCGGCAGAACATAGTAGGCTGCTGAGCAACGACACAGCTACATGCAGGTCCAAGCGTGCCAAAGGCTAGAGAGCATTCTCAAAGCTTCTGTTTAAATACAGGAAGCAGACCACATACCCAAAGGCAGCTACTCAGCTGCTCCTGGTAGATTCCACCATGGAGTTGATTACCACTCTCATCGTGGGGAATACTACGTCCAGCTGCTCAGCCACTCAACCAGGCCTAGCCAAGTTGACATACAAACATAACCATCACAATAGTAAAAAGGACAAAAGTAATTATAATAATAGCAGCTTTAAAACAGGCAAAAACACATAAACTAAAAAACAGAAAACAGAAAAAAAATTAGGGCAGGTAACCCAGGATCTGTCCAGGCACACAGACTGGGATGGAATTCCTGCTGGCCCAGAAGGTGGGTTGGAGTAGGGATGGCCGCATCTCCATTCACCAAGAGGGTGTGAGGTATAAGAGTAACAAGGGGAACATTGCACCTTTCCAGTTGTCCAGGTCCGGAACGTCCTTGGGGTTCTTGGCAAGTGGGGCCTGTTCTTAAGTCCCTGGAATCTGGGAGAACACTGTCACTTTAAATATCCAAAATGGTCAAGCCACTTGTAAACATTCAAAATGACTGCAGCCTCTGCACAGAGAAAAGCCCACAGCTCAGCCTGCCTTCATCTTTGCTGTTTCTCCTTTTATTCACCAGCCACCAGAACACTCTTCCATGTAGCTCCTAGGTAGCAGGGCCGATTTTTAGGTTAATTCTTAGGTCCTATTTACCACTCGGCAATATCTAAGCTGTCTGTGCTGTCAGGATCACTGCCAGACCGCAGCTCCATATGTCTCCTTTTTGATGTTTTCATGCAGATTCTTCTGCTAGTTGGAGTTTAGTCCACTTCTGTATCTTTCCCTTCAAGGCTCAGGGGTCCAGGATTATCTTCTGTATCTGTGTTAGTTGTCTTCCCTTTTCTTTGTTGAAGAGGGTCTGTGCAGTCTTTCTGCCTATCTCGTCATCTTACAGGAGCCTGCCGGAACATAAATTTTTCCTGAGCACGTTAAGCCCCTTCTCTTGACTGATTTAGTTGTCTTCATGATTTCAGGGTACTTTTTGTTTTTCCTATTTTATCCTTAAGTTTCTTTCTTTCCTGTTAGTTGAGTTCTCTTTTTCACAGGCACCAGTTATTCTTGGATTGAATCATCATTCATACCTAAAATCTTTTTTTTTTCCTAATTGCTTTAATCTGTGTAATTTTTCTGTGTTCCCTGGGATAAAACAAGGCATTTCTCGAATGGCAGTAATTTTCAGCTATATCTTTTATGTTCCTTAGTATATTTGTTTTACTTCTTAATTCTCTGGTGATTTTATTGTGGTCTTAGATTTGTGTTATTAGCTTCCAGAGATGTTTGATTTCATTATCTTGGGGGTTGGATCAATGGTAAGGGTGGTGAGAGTCTGTGTGTTTTTATTCTGCCATCTTTATGCGTAAGTTCCTTGAATTTTAGTTAAATGAATCTGATTTTAAAAATGATAATAGGTTCTACCAAAGACACAATGAAACAATTAGTCCAAGGTACTAGAGGAGCATGTGAATGTCAGCCTACATGACACTGAGACCAGAAGAACTAGATGGTGCCAGGCTACCACTGTCAACCACTCAGAAAGAGATCAGTGAAGGAGATCCTGGATAGAGTGGGAGAAAAATTTGGAACTAAACTCAAAATCATAAAAAAGACCTGACTTACTGATCTCATAGAGACTGGTGAAATCCCCAAGACTATGGCCACTAGTCACCTTTCAGGCCTAGAATTGAACTCACTTCTGTGGCTTCCAGCCAAACAATAGACAGGCATGTAAGGTGAACATTTATATCAGGTATATACACTCCTTAGAATAGTCAATCATGGGAGATCATAAGGACAGCATTTGCTCAGGGAGATAGCTCAGAGGGCAGGAATGTATAGGAAAGGATACAGGGAAACGGTAACCACTAGAAGGAAGTAGGAAGAGAGCTGTTATGTTATAGGGATTGCAACTGGTGTCATGAAACAAAATGTGTGTGAACTGTTACATGGAAAATGAATTTTCTCTATAAACTTTCATCCAAATCACAATGGGGAAAACAAGGAAAAAAAAATTCTATATTCACAGAGTATAAATTTCAGAAGGATATTTGATTAAAAGACAAAAAATAAATCCCATGGCTCTCAAGTTGATTTCAACTTATAGTGACCCATAGGACAGAGTAGAACTCCTCCATAGAGTTTCAAAGGCTGTAATCTTTATGGAAACAGACTGCCACATCTCTCTCCTGTGGAGCAGCTGGTGGGTTCAAACTACTGATGTTTTGGTTACCAACCAAATGCTTTCCTATGTCATCAGGACTCCTTTTGGTTAAAAAAGAGACTGAAAATTCTTTCTGTCCTGTCTTCAGCCACCTACTTTCTCTCCTTAGAGGCAACCAGCATAAATTATATAGTGTTCCATAGATACTCTATTAAGCTATGTTTGTATCACTTAGATACAATAATTTTTTCTTGGAAAAATTATTCTTACTTGATTTGACAAATCGTAACAGTTTTACTACATGTGGAGTTATATTTAGAAGAACTTAGAACACATTTAACATTATCATATTTTATCTAGGTTAATTAATTTTTATCATGATGATTTGGTCATTTTACCTATTAAAACATCTGAAAATTTGTGAAACTATTGGAAGGTGATTGTTTTGGTCACCTAGTGCTGCTCTGACAAGAATATACCACAAATGGGATGGCCTTAACAAACAGGAGTTTATTCTCTTGCAGTTTGGAGGCTTTCTGTCTGAGTTCAAAGTGCCAGGCTCTAGGATCTGTGTGAAAGCCCCTGACCTTGGGCTTCATCTCTACCTCTTGCTGCCAGCCCACTGAAGCTAGAGGCATCTCTTTACTCACGTAGCTACTGGCTCCTGAGGCTAACAAGACAAATAATGTCACAGCCCCGTGTTAACCAAAACACATGGCAGGCCATTAATTCAAGTCAATTGAAAGTGCCAAGGTGGGCAGAGTATGGCAGGCTGCTGAACAACGACTCGGCTACATGCAGGGTTCAAGCATGCCATAAGCTAGAGACCATTCCCAAAGCTGTTTCTTATATACAGGAAGCAGACCACATCCCTACATCCCTGGTGGTATAGTAGTTAAAGTTCTTGGCTGCTAACCAAAAGGTCAGTGAATTGAAACCACCAGCTGCTGTGCAGGAGAAAGATGTGGCAGTGTGCTTCTGTAAAGAGTTACAGCCTTGGAAACCGTACGGGGCAGCTCTGCTCTGTCCTACAAGGTTGCTATGACTTGGAATCTACTTGATGGCAGTGAGTTTCTTGCTTTTTTTTTTTCTTTTCTTGGTTTACTTCTTACAGAAGCAGACTGCCACATCTTTCTTCTGCAGAGTGGCTGGTAGAGCTGAACTGCCAACCTTTTGTTTAGCAGCCTAGTGCTTAACAACTGTGCTATCAGGGCTCCTTCCCAGCTGTATTCCAAAAAAACCAAACTCACGGCCATTGAATTGATTCTGAATCATAGTGACCCCCCATTGGGTTTCCAAGGCTGTAAATATTTACAGAAGCAGACTGCCCTATCCTTCTTCTGCAGAGCAGCTGGTGGGTTCAAACCACCAACCTTTTGGTTAATAGCCAAATGCCTTAACCACTATACCACTAGGGCTCCTTTCCAAGCTGTATTGCACACTGCCGTTGAGTCAGACCCAACTCATAGCAACCCCTCCTTGGGTTTCTGAGGCAGTGTCACTACGGAAGTAGATTGCCCAACCTTCCTTCTGAGGAGTAGCTGGTGTGTTTGAACCACTAGCCTTCTGCTTAGCAGTCAAATGCCTTAGACACTATGCCACCAGAGCTCCCCAGGCTATATTAGGAGACTCTAAATTGTCATCATAAAAAAGAAGACATTTAAATTGTTAAAAGTAAAGAACTCATATTAACTCACAATTGTTAAAAATAAAGGAATTTGGGGGATCCTTTAAAGCATAATGTTTATTTCAACATAATAATTCATTTTTTTTTTTAAATTCTTTAAACTAGCTTTGTTTTATTAAAATAGTAAATGACAAAGGTGGTTGTTAGTGCCATCAAATCAGTTTGGAAAGAAAGTGACCATGCGTGCAATAGAAAGAAATACTATCTGGTCCTCCGCCATCCTTGCAATCCTTTTTATTTTTGAGCCCATTGTTACAGCCACTGTATCAGTCCATCTTATTGAGGGTCTTTTTCTGTTTTGAGGACTCTCTACTTTACAGAGCATGATGTCCTTACCAGGGATTGGTCCCTCCTAATAACATATCCAAAGTGTGGGAGACAAAGTTTTGCCATACTTGCTTCTGAGAAGTGTTCTGACTGTACTTCTTCCAAGACAGATTTTTGTTCATTCTTCTGGCACCAAAAAAAACTCCAAACCTACCACCATTGAGTTGATTCCAACTCTTAGCAACCCTACAGGACAGAGTAGAACTGCCCCATACGGTTTCTAAGGCTGTAAAATCTTTATGGAAGCAGCCTGCCTCATCTTTCTCCTGTGAAGCAGCTGGTGGGTTTCAACCACTGACGTTTTGGTTAGCAGCTGAATGCTTTAACCACTTTTGCCACCAGAGCTCCTTATTCTTCTGGCAGTCCATGATATATTCAATATTCTTCACCAAAACCATAATTCAAAGGCATCAGTTCTTTGGGCTTCCTTATTCATTGTCTAGCTTTCATGTGCATATGAAGCAATTGATAATATCTTGGCTTGGATCAGGCACACCTTAGTCCTCAAACTGACATTTTTTGTTTTTAACACTTCAGAGAGGTCGTTTGCAGCAGATTTGCCCAGTGCAGTGCATCATTTGATTTCTTGATTGCTACTTCCATGAACATTGATTGTGGATCCAAATAAAATGAAATCTTTGGCAACTTCAATCTTTTCTCCGTTTTTTATGATCCTGCTTGTTGTCCAGTGGTGAGTGTCTATGTTTTCTTTATGTTGAAGTATGATCTGTACTGAAGGCTGTAATCTTAGATCTTCATCAGCGTTTCAAGTCTTCTTCACTTTCAGTAATCAAGGTTGTGTCATCTGCATATTGTAGGTTGTTAATGAGTTTTTCTGCCAATTCTGATGCCACATTTTTTGTCATATAGTCCATGTTATGATTATTTGCTCAGCATACAGATTGAGTAAGTATGGTGAAAGGATACAACCCTGATGCATACCTATCCTGACTTTAAAGCAAGAATTTATCTCCTTGTTCTGTTAAACAACTGCTTCTTGGTATATGTACAGGTTCCTCATGAGCATAATTATGTGTTCGGGAATTCCCATTCTTCACAGTGTTAGAATTTGTTATGATCCAGTCTGTTGAAAGCCTTTGCATAGTGAATAAATACAGATAAACATTTTTCTGGTATTCTCTGCTTTCAGCCAAGATCCTTCTGACATCAGCAATGATATCCCTTGTTCTCGGTCCTCTTCTGAATCTCATTTGAATTTTTGGCTCTGTGATTGTACTGTTGAAACTATTTTTGAATTATCTTAAGCAGAATTTTACTTGTGTATGATATTGACAGGGTTGTTTGATAATTTCCACATTGTGTTGTATTTCATATTAGAAATCTAAGTATAAAACCATATAATCATATTGTTTTTTATTTAGATTGCTAATAATGATTTTTTATCTTGATTACTTTTGAATTGGCTTTGCATTCCTGGCATAAACCCTAACTGTTCACAGATTGTTATGTAATTATTATTAGATAAGATTTCCAATATTTTATTGAGGATTTTGTTGTTGTTGAGTATATTTGTGTCTTTGTTCATGAAAGATGTATTTTTTTGTTTGGCATTGTCTTTTTTTTTTATTACTGGTCTCATGTTCATTTCTATTTTCTGGTAAACAATATGTAGAATTTGTGTTATTTATTCTAACACCATATCTGTTGCTGTTCTTTCATTCTTAGTGTGTTAGATTTCTTTCTGGTATAATTTCTCTTCTTTCTAAAGAACTTCTTTCAGCAACTCTTCTAGAGTATGTATGGTGGGCTACACATTTTCTTAGTTTTTTTTTTTTTAATTTCTGAAGGATATATACTCTGGATATATATTGTGTTGACAGTTTTTCCTTTCAGCACTTTAAAAATATTGTTCCAATGTCTTCTAGACAACCACAATTCTGATGAGAAACCCACACTTGTATGATTGTTTTCCTGTAAGAGGAGTTGGCAAACTCTGGCCCATAGGCTGACAACCTGTTTGTTTTTCTAAACAAAGTTTTATTTGAACAAGGCCCTGCCCATTTGTCTATGTATTGTCTGTGACTGCTTTCACACAAAGAAAGTGTTGAGTAGTTGCAACAGAGACCATACAGTTTTCAGTCATTATGTCTTCACATACATTCCTTTTTCCTTCTGGGGTTCTGATGACATGATGAATCTTAGAGATATCCTTATTCTCCTCAGGTCCTTGAGGCTCTATGCATTTTTCTTTTTTAATCTTTTTTTTTTTTTCCTCTGTCTTGTTCAGATTAGATATTTTCTGCTGATCTGTATTGAAGTACACTGAAACTTTCCTCTGTTATCTCCATTCTCTTGTTGAGTCTACCAGGATGTCCCCCACAACTCAGTTACTGTGTATGTAGTATATTTTAGTTCTAAAATGTCCATTTCCTCCTCCTTTTAAATCTTTTACAGATGACGCTTAATATTTTTATTGTGGTGAAAATAAAAATAACAAAACATACAGCAGCTCAAAAGTTTTTACATTTAGTGACACTGATTACATTCTTTAAGTTGGGCTACCAGTCTCACTATCTATCCTTTTCCTAATTACTCTACCACCATTAACATAAGCTCATTATATCCTAAGCAAAAACTCCTCTTTCTTCCTCCCTCGCACCCTTAATAATCATTAATATTTTTTCTTTCTCAGTATATTTACTTAAGGAGCTCTGGTAGCACAGTGCCTAAGGCATCTGACTGCTAACCAGAAGATTGGTGGTTCAGACCCACCAGCCACTTGGCAGAAGGAAGACTGGGCAATCTACTTCTGTAAAGATTTACTGCTTTGGAAACCCAACGGGGGTTGCTATGAGTTGGAATAGACTCAGTGGCAGTGGGTTTGGGTTTGATTTTATATATTTAATTATTTCATAGGGTGAGATCATACACTGTTTGTCCTTTGGCAATGCATTTATTTTGCTCAGCATAGTACTTTCAAGGTTCAGCCATGTAATGGCGCATCAGGACTTCATTTCTTCTTGTGGTTGAGTAACATTCCATTGTGTTTGTGTGTTACACCACATTTTATTTATCCATTCCTCTTCTGTTTCTACCTTTTGGCTCTGTGAAAAGTGTTGCAGTGAATACTGATGTACAACATTCTGTTTGAATTCCTGCTTTCATTTCTTTTGGGACTATACCTAGAATTGGGATTGCTGGATCATATGGCTGTTTTATGTGACAATATTTTTCTTTCAAGAGTGTGTGTGATTAGTCACTCAAGGATTTTTTAGTAAAACATGTTTATATATTGTTTGATTCAGGTTTGGAAGAATTGTCTGCATACTACCATTGTTTTGTCCATTTAGATCATTAAATGTCTAAAGTGTCTACCTTGTCCTGTATTAGTTTTAGAAAGTGTGAAGACTTTTTTTTTTTTTTTTTAAAAGATAATACATTCAGTCAAGTAGCATCATTAATTATGAAATGCTGATTCTCTCCATTGGATTTATAAACTACCTGTGTAGGTGGCGACTTTGTCTCTTTTCTTCATTGCTTTAATTCTGGTATCTATAGCTATGCTAGCACATAAGAGATGCTCAATAAAAGGTTGTGAAATCAGTGGTTAGGTACATTTTTTTATGCCATGTTAGTAATGAGGAATCTTAGCATAATTAAAGCACTTGCCCAAAGATAGACTTCTAGTAATGGAACCTGGAAACTTAAACTCATGTGAGATGATTATTGCCATTCTGACAGTGAGGCCATGACAGCCTGTTTGCAGCCAGACATGTGTAGTAATATTAATTATGATTGCTTTGGGTCCTGTCAACAAAGGTTTTCTTAAAGGGCCAGATAGTAAATATTTTAGGCTTTGCAGACCAGATGGTCTCTGTCACAAACACTTAACTTTGCTATTGTAATGTGAAAATAGCCATGAACAAGATGTAAATCAATGGATGTGGCTGTGTTCTAATAAAACGTTACTTGCAAACAGGTAGCAGGTGAGATCTGGCCCACTTTGTATAGTTTGCTAACTCCTGTTTTAGGTGATTTCTTACCATTAGTGCCACAAATAATCATTCACGCAGATCTGGATGCAGAAATTGTGTGGCAGTACTTGTAATATGGTGGTCATCTGGATGATCCAGAATATGTTTATATTGTTTTTCATGATTAATCTAAAAATGAAAACAAAATTTAGGAAATTGTCATGAAAAATTTAAGAATCTTCAAGGATTCTTGGATCCTTCTTTAGAAAAAGTGATAAAAAGAACAGTTAAAAATAGAAAACATATATAATGAATGAGATATATTATAAAAAGTACTATGAAATTCTCTGTTTAACATTTAAAATTTTATTGCCTAAGGGGGAAGTGTGCCCATGATCATGTATCGGGTTGGCAGATGATATATCTGCATGCATATTTGTATGTTCTGTAACAATGTCCAGGTGTATGGTAGAGCTGGCAAGGGGCAAGATTGTTGTGGCTTCTTGGCCACAGTCAGCTACCCTGAAGAAGTGAACAGTTGGACCTGTGGGCTCGGGACCATGGTTGCAGGGAACACGAAGCTCAATTGGCATAACGTGCTACACAAAAACGTTCTTCTATATCCTGCTTTGGTGAGTAGTGATTGGGGTCTTGAAAGCTTGTGAGCGGCCATCTAGATGCAATGATGGGTCTCTCCTTATCCAGAGCAAAGAAGAATGAAGAAAACTAAAGACACATGGAACCAATTAGTCCAAGAGACTAGTAGACCATGTTATCCTCAGCCTATATGACCATGAGACCAGAAGAACTAGATGGTGCCTGGCTACCACTGTCAACCATTCGGAGGGGGATCGGTGCAGGAGATCCTGGATAGAGTGGGAGAACAATGTGGAACAAAACTCAAAATTATAAAAAAGAAAAAAACCAGGTTTGCTGGTCTGATAGAGCCTGGTAAGAGCCCTGAGATTATGGCCTCTAATTATCCTTCAGATCTGAAGCTGAACTCACTTCTGTGACTTCCAATCATCTATATCAGGTTGATAAGCTTCTTGGAGCGATCATGGGAGAACAGAAGGGCAGTGTTTGCACAGGGAGATGTCTGTGTGTGTGTGTATGCATGTGCGTGGGAGGGAAGGACACAGGGAAGAGGTAACTATGGGGAAGAGATGGGAAGAGAGCTATTACATTGTGGGGAATTGCAGTCAATGTCATAACAAATGTGTATGAACTGCTGTATGGAAAATGAATTTGCGCTATAAACTTTCAAACTCAAATCACTGTAATTTTTTTTTTTTTTTTAAATTGTATTGCCTAGTAAGAGACCACAGTTGAGGAGGAAGGAGCAAGCTTTTGAGTATCTTTTTTCTTTGTGTTTAGAGGCTTCTGGTGCCAACTTCTGTTTTTATGTAGGACCTAGGTTTTACTTGAATTTTAGTTGTTTCTAACAAGTTTTTTTTTTTTTTTTTTGGCATAATTTCTTTCTGTTTAAAATTCATTCCTCTTGAGGGTAAATCGTTAAATAACCAAGAATCATGTATACTAATGTGCTTGCTAACATTTTAATAATTTAGGGAGGAATAAGTGTTAATTATCAAAATATTAATTGCAGAATGGTAAGGAAAATAAGTTTAAAAAATGAAGGTATATTATAGTTAAACTTTGACTAGACAACTTGGTTTGAGGAATATGCAATCTATATAGTCATCATTTAATTTGTGATTCTAATTTATCGGGATGATTTTTAAAAAATTTAATCTACCTAGGGGAATTATTTGGCTATGCTATTTGTCTATGGGAGCTCTGGTAGCATAGTATCTAAGGCATTTGACTGCTAACCAGAAGGCTGGTGTTTCAAACCTACCAGCCACTCCTCAGAAAGAAGGTTGGGCAATCTACTTCCGTAGTGATACTGCTTCGGAAGCTCAAGGAAGGGTTGCTAGGAGTCAAATCAGGTCGATGTGATGGCAATGAGGTTATTTATTTTATTTTTATTTTTTCTATTTGTCTCTCTATTTTTTCTTCTTAGAGTAAGGCAGTCTTCAGCTAAAATTGTCGCAAAGTTTATATCAGTAGTGCTCATGTCACATGCTGTTTGTGTTGTAGCTTCTTAAGCACAGAAAGTTTAAAATATACATCTACAAGCAACAGTTACTTAAAAAGTTTAATGAAAGGGTGGGATTTCCGTTTTGCCACAAATAAGTTGTGTGACTTGGCAAATTAGTGTTCTTTTGTAGGCTTCTGTTTCCTAATCTAAAAATGAGGATGATAATAATGTCAATGCATAGGGTTGTTGTGAGGATTAAATGAGATAATACATTGTAAAGAGTTTAACAAATGACTGGCATATAATGCATTTGTTAATGTAAACTGTTACTGTGTAATAGAAAAGTTACATTTAGTAGCTCTTTGAATTTGGGAACGAATATTCAAAACAAATTTTGTTTATACATCTTTCATGTATAAGCTGATTATTCTTGTGTTCTTTATTGGAACTTCATCATATCTATTTTCTAAATTATATTTACAAATTTGTTTCCTATGTAAAGCAGTAGTGATATGGGAAACTGTCTCAACTAATCCTGAGCTTTGCAGAGAAAATAAAGCTAGAAAGAAGACAGAGCTCTGTATTTTCAGCACAGGAAGCATGTGTACTCCTCCATTTAAGTTCTACGCCACCAGATCTCCTTTTTAATGTTTTAGGAGCTATCAAATACAGAGACACTGGTTTATCTTGCTGTATTGTGCTTCCCTTTCTTTACTGATATTATCTTAATACATGTATATGCAAGTTGATTTCCTGTATCTCTTTACAGTAGAATGGTAAGCACTTAGTTGAATTGTCTAAGTATGCGGTGGTTTATTATATCTTGTTTCTCTCCAGGATGATTGAGGAAAGTGGGAACAAGAGGAAGACCATGGCAGAGAAGAGGCAGCTGTTCATAGAAATGCGTGAGTTTTCCGTGCTTCTGGATCCCTTGTTGGTTTATGCTGGAAAGTATTTTCTGATCAGGTCACAGTTTAATCAGTTAGAAAGTTTAGGCTTTATGCTTTAGAAAGGGAAGAATAAGAGTGAAAGAATCATGGAGATGGAAAATCCTAGGCCAGAGCATATGTTTTAGTTGAATTGACTTGAATTGTTTTCTCCAATAACATCATAAATAAGTGAGGCAAAAATGTTACCTGAAATATCTGTGGTTTTAACACTTGCCAGGCAAGTTAGGCTTCTTGCTGTAATGTGTATTGTTACCATAAACCTTGCAGGTGGTACTATATTACATAAATGGCCTTACACTAGATATAGGTTGTAAGATAGGATTACGTGTTAGGAGAACACTTAGAACTGTAATTGTAAATTAAAAATTAAAACGAATTAATGTATACTTTGGTATTACTTCTGTAGAATTTTAAATCTTCTGTTAAAAATTATGTTCTTACATGAAACTCAAAGAGAAAAAATGGCCTTGGAAAGTGGAGTGATCCTAAGTATTTGAAGGATTGTTTTAGTCTTTGACTCCTTGTTTAAGTGACCATGACCGAACTTGACCACCTTGCTTGCATTGGCTGGACCTCAAATTTCTTTGCCATGAAATGTGGTTAGTCTGGGCCAGTGACTGAAACCTTTTAAAAGCACTGTACTCTTCTTTTTCAAAGGAAATCTTTAAATGACTCTCTACTTACTAGTATTATACAGTTGGTACTGCTAGCTTAAAGCAGAAGAGAAGAGGCAAGGACCCATGCTGAGGTAGCCCCTGAGGTATTTTGCAGACCCCCAAGGAGGGGTCGCTGTGAGTCAGGTCCGACTTGACGGCACATACCAACCAACCAACCAGAATTCTGAATATCACAGTCTGAAAGTCAGTGGATAAGATCTCAGAAGACTGTTTCAAATCTCATTGTATTTTATATTTTTTAGAGTCTTAGTAATAGGAGGCAGAGTTTGGCTTAACTTAAATTTATTTTGTCTGTTAAGCTTAAACTAGGTAACTATTTGTTGAAGATGCTAGAGATGAAATTTTGGCATCCAGTGGGTGGCCAGGCTGAGTAGTCTTTAAGAACTTTTGTAGTTGTAAGTTAGTAATTACTGGTCACCCAAGCCAGAACCCTTGGGGACACTTCACTACATTTCCACCTCGCCTTCCATATCCAAAGAAACCACAGGTTCAGTTGAGTTTACCTCATAAATAAATCTTGAATCTGCCTATTCCTCATACCATAATGTATATTTCTCATATCTGGCTTTGAACCCAGGCTCTGCATTCAGACTGGTTGAATTTGGATCTTGGCTCCCTCACTTACTGGTTATGTAACTTTAGACAAGTTACTTTCTGTCTCTGTGCCTCAGTTTTGTCACACGTAAAGTGGGAATAGTATTTATGTCATAGAATTATTGTGAAGATTGAAAGAGACAGTAGTGAAGTGCTTTATAGTGAGTAAAGCACTTAATATAATGGCTGGGAAACAGAATTTGTTGTTGTTATGTGCCTTCGGGTCAGACCCAACTCATAGCAACCCCGCCTTGGGTTTCCTGAGGCCGCATCACTATGGAAGTAGATTGCCCCATCTTCCTTCCGAGGAGTGGCTGGTGGGTTTGAACCGCCAGCCTTCTGGTTAGCAGTCAAGTGCCTTAGGCACTATGCTACCAGAGCTCCCCGGGGAAACAGAATGTTGTTGCTGTTGTTGTTTGCCGTCGAGTCGGCCCCGACTCATAGCAACCCCTCCTTGGGTTTCCGAGGCAGTATCACTACGGAAGTAGGATTGCCCAACCTTCCTTCCGAGGAGTGGCTGGTGGGTTTGAACCGCCAGCCTTCTGGTGAGCAGTCAATTGCCTTAGGCACTATGCTACCAGAGCTCCTGGGAAACAGAATAGTAAGTACTTAATATGGTTAGCTCATTATTGTCAATATTCTTATTGCTGTTACTTTCCTGAACTAAAGCAGTAAGTTTTTGTTCCCTTCTTTTAGTCTTAACCCTCTCCGATCTGCTGTCAGAATGACCTCTATAAATCTATTACTTCTTTGTTTAAATCTCTTCAATTTCTTCTTACTTTCATGACAAAGCCCAAGCTCCTTAGCATGCCAAATAAAGCCCTTCTGGTCTCTTTGGCTTGGCTTACAAGTTCCCAATTTCTGTCTCATGCCTTACGTGTTGTTTCGCAGCAATGCTGAATTGGTTTTCCTCCAGATAGATCATATTATTTCATGTCTTTGTACCTTTGCTAATGTTATTGCCTCCATTTTTTTTAGATAACTTTTCCTGTCCATTCTTCAAGACAGCTAGGGGTGATCTTCCCTTCAGTTTTTAACACATTTATTGAGAATCTACTATGTTCAAGACACTATTCTTTTAGGTTACAGGGGAGATCAACACATAGCCCCTGAGTTCATCCATGATGTTTGTGTTTCAATAAGAGGAGATAGTCAAAATGGGACGCAAAATAAACATTTTTTGTTTAAGGCTTAGTGAATGTTAACACTCTGATCCATAAACTTCATGTAAGTTACTGTTCTCTGTAACAAATGCAAGGCTACAGATAGTTTGGGAGATGTGTGGTGAGTGTGGCTTCTTGAGTCTCCCCTTTTTCTTCATGGGAAATGAGTTCGCACTTGTAGTGATGCTATCTACCTTTGGACACAGAGGGACTCAGGATAGCCAAAACAATCTTGCAAAAGAAGAACAAAGTTGGAAACACTCACACTTCTTGATTTCAAAACTTATTACAAAACTATAATAATTAAGATTCTGTAGTATTTGCATAGCAAAGACCTTGATCAATGGAATAGAATTGAGAGTCCAGAAATAAACCCACACAATAATGGTCAGTTAATTTGACAAGAGTCCCAAGATAGTCTAGTGGGGAAGGAATGGTCTTTTCAACAAATGGTACTGGGACAGCTGGATATGCACATGCAAAAGAATGAAGTTGAACCCTTACATTATACTACATAAAATAATTAACAAAATGGATCAATGACCTAATATAAGATCTAAAACTATAAAACTCTTAGAAGGCAGCATAGATGTAGTATTTCATGACTGTGGATTTTACAAAGCCTTCTTAGCTATGAACCAAAAGCACAAATGACAAAAGAACAGATAGATAAATTGGACTTTATCAAAATTAGAAACATGTGCTTCAGTGAACATTATCAAGAAAGTAAAAAGAAGTAAAAAGAGAACCTACAGTGTGGGAGAAAACGTTTGCAAATATATATATATATGTATATATGTTACATATATATATTTGCTCTCTCTCTCTCTCTCTATATATATATGTATCTGACAAGATACTTTATATCGCAAGTATGTAAAGAACTATTACAAATAAGTAGTGTAATTTAGATAGTGGACAGAGACTGCTAAAGTGTCCTTTTAGACTGATAAAAACATTGTATAATTGATGGTGATTGACAACTCTGAATATACTTTAAATGAGTTAATTGTATGGTCTGGAAATCAAATTTCAATAAAGCTATTTTATTATTTTAGAAAGTGGGACTATATAATCTGTGTAAGGAAGGATAGAAATTTCATGAGAACCAGGTGATGGAGGAAAGATTTAAATCATGACATCAAGATAAAGGTTGATTTAATTGAGACTAACAGAAAACTTTGCTTTACTTTTTGCTAAGAATTATTACTTCCACACAAAGCCTGGAAGAATCTTTCTTTTTCCTTCTACCTTTTGAAATGAGCAGAAATGAGAGGTACCTGTAAATATTGGTATACAATAATCTGTGCCAATTCATTTTCCCTTTATTGAGTCAAAAATTGCTGCCAGATCTTAAAAAGGCAAGGTAGATGAATTAAAACACTTACATTGGGGAGCCAAAGCTATCTAAAGCGACCTTAAATCCGGGAGGCCTCATTTGTAGCAAAGAGTGAGAACAAAATTTGATTTCCAGGCTTGTGTAATTTTGGTCCTTGTTCTAATTTCTATGGCTGCATATCACTTACTCTTAAATAATCAGAACAATCATGCATTTTGGTCATACATTTTGTGGGTCTAGAGTTAGAGCAGCACCTAATGTGGACAGCTTGACTTTATTTCATGATGTCTGGGGTTTTGGTTGGAAGACTCAAAACTGGGGGCTAGAATCATTTGAAGGCTTGCTCACTTCCATATTTGGCATTTGATCCTGGATTTGACTGATGGACTCAATTCCTCTCCATATAAGCCCAAACTACATGGCCCAGTTTGGGTTTCCTCACATTGTGGTGTCTGTGTTCCAAGATAATCATCCTGAGAAAGTGGGAGACATGCTGTGGTCACAATAATGGAATAGAGTTATTTCCTAGCATTTAGAAATTGCACAGTAAACCCAGCTCACCATTTTTAATTTGCCCTTTTCTCAGGTGCTCAGAATTTTGATGTCATACGACTATCAACCTATAGAACAGCTTGCAAATTACGATTTGTACAAAAACGATGTAACCGTAAGTCATTTCTATTCAGTGCTCATTAATATCCCCCCCCAAAAAAAACCTTTTAGTTATATTGTATTAAGTGGATTTATTTTTATCTTAAGTATTTTATCAGAATTTATTAGAATATGATAATAAAAGTATTTATCATAAGTTTTTTAATGAAAAGGTTTGTCATTTTTACCTCCTTGTGCCCCTCAATGTTTAACAAACTATATTGTTGTTGTTGTTGTTGTTGTTATGTGCCATCGAGTCGGACTCGACTCATAGCGACCCCTCCTTGGGTTGCCGAGGTGGTATCACTATGGAAGTAGATTGCCCAACCTTCCTTCTGAGGAGTGGCTGGTGGGTTTGAACCACCAGCCTTCTGGTTAGCAGTCAAGTGCCTTAGGCACTATGCTACCAGCAGGAACTCAGTAATTAGCTTGCTTTGAGGCTGGCCTGGTAAGAACTGATTTCTCTTTGTCACTTTCATTAAAGAGATGCTTTATACAGAATTAATATAGTTAATCAACTTCTGAAAGAAAATGTTTTGATAAAGGTATAAGAATTTTTTTAAAAAAGCTTAATATAATATTTAAGAATTATCATTTTCCGTAAATAACTGCTACTGCACAGATAATAAATCATAAATATATATAATCTTCTCTTAATTTCCATTAAGATGAACTAACTTCTGACACAATTACTGTATTTCTTTCTCTCTCACTCTTTCACACACATCCACAAACACACACACACACACACACGCTGTCATTAGGTGCTATCAAGTTGGCCTCTGACTCATGATGACTCCATGCATAATGGGATTGGATCATTATGATGCATATATAGATATTTACAAGTGTATATATATGTGTGTGTGTGTATGTGTATGTGTATGTGTATGTTGTTGCTATGTGCTGTTGAGTCAGCCCCAAATCATAGCGATCCCTCCTTGGGTTGCATCACTACGGAAATAGATTGTCTAGTCTTCCTTCTGAGGAGTGGCTGGTGGGTTTGAACCGCCAGCCTTCTGGTTAGCAATCAAGTGCCTTAGGCACTATGCTACCAGAGTTGTCCATATATATGTGTAACCAAACTCATTGCAATCAAATGGATTCGACTTACAGTGACCTCCATTGGGTTTCTGAGGCTGTAAATCTTTGTGGAAGTGGATTGCCCCATCTTCCTTCTTCAGAGTGGCTGGTGGGTTTAAACTGCTGACTTTTTGGTTAGCAGCCAAATGGCTTATTATTTTTATATATACATATATATATATGTGTGTGTGTGTGTGTATGTGTATATGTATATAAATATATAGTAAAAATGGCTTCAAGGCACTGTCTGACCTCCTCTAACTTCACAAGGCAGGAAGACCATCAAGATCAACACCAACAGCCTAAGGGTGTGTCCTATGATATGAGATAGAGGTCCAACAGGCGTGCCTCCAAACTTTTTACCAATTCTGACACCAATTGTCTGTCCCATGGCACTCTCTACTTCTCTGCTGCGTTCAATAATTTGTTGCAGTGGCTACAGAGAGCTCACAGACAATACTCACAATTATGGGGTTTATTAGGGAAGTAACAGTTTACAATATACGATCAGAAACAACCAGGATACAGTTCTTCAATTAGAACAGCCTCTTCTCAGCCATGCCATAGGCATGTTTCTCTCTGGCCATGGCTTCTTGGCTCTGTGGTTCCTTGACCTTTGCAGTGCTCTGACCACTGTTACAAAACTCTTTTAGCGCTCTGATAGTTGCTCAGAGGGGCATCTCACTCCATTAGCAAGCCCTACCCAAAGGTACTCAGCTTTCTCATTCCATGGGCACAGAAGCCCACCTGCTCTGTCTTATGTGGGTTGGTCTCTTAGTTCTACTGTCTGTGCTGTCACTGTTTCTCTGTCGCTGCTTCTGGTTGTCTCTCACTGTCTCTGGTGTTACAGTTCTCTGTCTCCTGGATCAAGGAGGTTCAGTCCAGGGATTTTGGGTCCAGAGGGTGTGCTCTACTCTTGGCTCTTCTTTATTGATGCTAGTGAGATACCTCCACCTCTGGGATGGCCCATTTTAGCCTAGCAAATGGCAAAACTGACCAGTCCCCATATTAAGAGTCCATACATGTTATTCCCACTCCCATAACAGTGCTGTGCATCATATTTACGTTATTAGCAAGTTATCTAGTCCCCTTGGTGAGCCACAAGCACTTCACAATTGTGTACTCCCACCCAGTTATTTGGTGGGAGTTACCACCAAAAGGGCCATACCAAGCAATTGACTGTATCACATGTATATATATGTATGTTTATTTATATCTTTTAAGTCAAAAACTGTTTTGTAAAATGGTTAGGAAATAGCCTCAAAGTCAAAACACCTCAGTTTTAATCTTGATTTTGCTGTTTGTTGTAAGCAATTGATGTTATATATTGAATTGTGTCACCCCAGAAATATGTGTGATAAATCCTAACTTCTGTGCCTGTGGTTATAATTCTGTTTGAAATGGGTTGTCTTTGTTATGTTAGTAAGACAGAATTGGTGTAGGGTGTGTCTTGAGTCAATCTGTTTTGAGATAGAAAAGAGATGAAACAAACAGACAAAAGGAATAGAGATAGGGGAAGAGAGATGCCAAGCCATGTGAAGATCATCTAGGAGCAGAAACTCAAAGGGACAAGGTCTTTCATCCAGAACTACCAGAGAGAGAAAGCCTTCCCCTTGGCCAGCACCCTGAATTTGGACTTTTAGCCTCCTAAATTGTGAGAAAAGAAATCTTTTTGTTAAAGCTACCTACTTGTGGTATTTCTGTTACAGCAGCACTAGAGAACTAAGACAGGTGAACTTGGGCAAGTCATTTTATGTCTGATAACTTCTATCCTAGTTTAAATTTTATTTACAGACCCTATTTTAAAATTCTCTCCAAAGAGTCTTACCAGGCCATCTAAGACTAAAGTCATGTTTCCTTGTCTGATTTCCCAAAGTGATGTTTTTCACATTGAGTTGTGACCCACTGATGGTACATAAACATTTTGGTGGTCTGTAATCAGAATTTAAAACAATTAAATAAAAAAAAAAGAAAAATACTAGAATGTAGCTTAAGGTTAAAAAGTGTTTCATGAAACTTGTTTTTACATATCAAGAAGTGTGTGTTTTGTGTATTAAATACATTTCTGTGGGTTGTGGTCAGAAAATTTGAAAACTGTCTTAGAGTAACTATCTTCTTTATAATTCTTCCAGTAATTATTCTTGAGGAAACAGTAGTCTATGTGTGGGGTGATGAGGGCTTGAACTAGGTTACTGGTATTAGCAATACGAAGTAAGTATACATTTTTCTAAAAGTTTTATTGTGTTATCTTTCCACATTTGATTCTACAATCTGCCTAGAGTTTTTTTTTTTTTTTTTGTGGTTGTATAGTATAAATGGGAGCTCTGGTAGCATAGTACCTAAGGTACTTGACTGCTCACCAGAAGGCTGGCGGTTCAAACCCACCAGCCACTCCTCGGAAGGAAGATGGGTCAATCTACTTCCGTAGTGATACTGCCTCAGCAACCCAAGGAGGGGTCGCTATGAGTCGGGTCCGGCTTGACGGCACATAACAACAACAACAACATAGTATAGATACCACCACTTGTCTGTCGGTTTGTATTGTAGTGGCTCACATGTTGCTGTGGTATTGGAGGTGATACCTTCAGTGTTTGAAATTCCAGTGGGATCACCCATCACAGATAGGTTTCAGTGGCGTTTCCAGACTAAGATGGAGTAGGAAGAAGGACTGACAATCTACTTCTGAAAAAATTGGCCAGTGAAAACGTTATGAATAACACCAGAACATTGTCTGTTAAAGTGCCTCTCAGATTGGAAGTACTCAAAATATGATTAGGGAAAATTTGCCTCCTTCAACTAAGGTAAACTTAATGATGTGGATGGAGTAAAGGTTTTGAGACCTTCACTTGTTGGTGTGTCATTACTCAAAACGAAAAGGAATAACTGTAAACATCCATTAATAATTGGAGTGTAAAATGTACTAAGTATAAATCTAGGAAAATCAGAAGTTGTCAAAAATGAAATGGAACACATGAAGATCAATGTCCTAGGCTTAGTAACCTGAAATGGACTAGTACTGGTCATTTTTTTTGAATCAACAGTCGTAGGGTATGCTGGGAATGACAAATTGAAGAGGAATAGCATGACATTCATCTTCTGTGGGGGAATAGATGGGTTCATCCTGACGTACAGCACTGTCAGAGATAGGACAATATCCATATGCCTTTGAGAAAGACCAGTTAATACTACCATTATTCAAATTTACACACCAACCACTAATACCAAAGATGAAGAAATTAAAGATTTTTACCAACTTCAACAGTCTGAAATTGATGAAATGTGCAACCAACGTAATTATTGGTGATTGGAATGTGAAAGTTGGAAACAAAAAAGAATTGGTGGTTGGCAGATATGGCCTTGGTGGTAGAAACAACAACTTACTCATTTTAAGTACCTTTTTTTTTAAAATAATGTAATTGACTACTGAACATATGGACCTCACCAGATGGAATACATAGGAATCACATTGACTTGTTAGGTGCCACTGAGTTGGCTCCGATTTTGAGTTTTGATAGCAACCCAGTGTAGAGCAGACTGAAACACTGCTCAGTCCTGCTTCATCCTCACAGTCATTGCTATGCTTGAGCCCACTGTGTCAGTCCATCTCATTGAGGGTCTTCCCCTCTTTTTTTGACCCTCTACTTCACTAAGCATGATATCTTTCTCCAGGGACTGGTCTGTGAGGCACACCTTAGTCTCCAAAGTGACATCTTTGCTCTTTAACACTATGAAGAGGTCTTTTGCAGAAAATTTTCCTAGTGAAATATGATGTGTGATTTCTTGACTGCTGCTTAAATGGGTATTGATTGTGGATCCAAGGAAAATGAAATCCCTGACAACTTCAATCTTTTCTCCATTTATAGGGATGTTGCTTTTTGGTCTAGTGAGGATTTGTGTTTTGTTTATGTTGACTAATTCATACTGAAGACCATAGTCTTTGATTTTCATCAGTAAGTGCTTAAAGTCATCTTCACTTAAAGCAAGTAGAGTTGTGTCACCTGCTTATCGCAGCTTGTTAATGCATCCTCCTCCAATTCTGTTGCTGTGTTCTTCTTCATACAGTCCAGCTTCTTGGATTATTTTTGCTCAGCAGACAGACTGAATAAGTATGGTGAAAGGATACAGTCCTGACAAGCCACCTTTTGTGATTTTATTTATTTAAATAATGTTTTTTTGTGTGTGATTTGGGTGAAAGTTTACTGAGCAAAATCATTTTCCATACAGGAGTTCATGTACATTTTGTTTCATGACATTGACTGCAATTCCCCACAATGCAGCAGCTCTCTTCCCACTTCCTTCCCGTAGTTACCTCTTCCTGTGTCATTCCCTCCCATGCCCTACTGCCCTCTGAGCTCTCTCCCTGTGCAAACACTACCCTTCGGTTTTCCCACAATTGATTGTTTCAAGGACTGTACCTACCTGATGTAAATGTTCACCCCATATGCCTGTCTTTTGTTTGGCTGGAAGCCACAGGAGTGAGTTCAGTCCCAGACAGGGTAACTGGAGGCCATAGTCTCAGGGGTCTAACCAGGCTCTATCAGATCAGCAAACCTGGTCTTATTTATTTATTTATTTTTATTATTAAGATTTTGAGTTTTGTTCCATATTGTTCTGCTAGTCTATCCAGGACCTCTTACATTGGTCCCCCTTCAAGTGGATGACAGTGGTAGCCAGACACCATCTAGTTCTTCTGGTCTCATGGTCATATAGGCTGAGGATCGCATGGTGTACCAGTCCCTTGGACTAATTGTTTCCATGTGTCTTTGGTTTTCTTCATTCTTCTTTGCTCTGGATGTGGAGAGACCCATCATTGCATTTATATGCTTGCATTGCAAGCTTATTTATTTCTTTTTCTTTTTTAATTTTTGCAGTGTTCCTTCCATTCCCCTCCCACCCCTGGTAACCAACAAAGAAAGTTTCCTTCCATATATAAGCCTTTCTTTGAATTTTTACAATAATGAACTAATACAGTATTTGTCCTGTGATTGCCTTATTTCACTGAGTATAATATCCTCCAAGTTCATCCACATTATGCAGTGTTTTACAGATTCTACATTATTCTTTAGTGTTGCATAGTGTTCCATTGTTTGTATGTACCATAGTTTGGTTATCCATTCTCCTGTTGATAGGCACCTAGGTTCTTTCCATCTTTTTGTTACTGTATATAGTGCTGCGACAAGCATGGGTGTGC
Organism: Orycteropus afer afer; assembly: GCF_000298275.1. Classification (NCBI taxonomy): domain Eukaryota; kingdom Metazoa; phylum Chordata; class Mammalia; order Tubulidentata; family Orycteropodidae; genus Orycteropus; species Orycteropus afer. Next base: position 13,411,388 of record NW_006921645.1, on the reverse strand, counting down.
ATATATCTGTTTGTGTCCTGGCTCTCACTTCTTTAGGATATATACATAATAAGTGGATTACTGGATCAAATGATATTTCTAATTACAACTTTTAAAGGAATCACTATATTGCTTTCCACAGTGGTTGTATCATTTTACAGTCCCACCAGCATGTATTAGAGTCCCAATCTCTCCACATCCTTGTCACCATTTGTTATTTTCTGTCTTGTTAAACTTTGCTATTGCTGCTGGGTACGGATGGTATCTCATTGTGGTTTTAATTTGTATATCTCTGCTTAAGGCATTTAACTGCTGACCAGAAGACTGGTGATTCAAACCCACCAGCCACTCCTCAGAAGGAAGATTGGGCAATCTACTTCCATAGAGATAGTGCCTTAGAAACTCAAGGAGTGGTCACTATGAGTTGAATTGACCCGATGGCAGTGAGGTCCTTCCACTGCCCCCCGCCCCCTCCTTAGCTAATGATTGTAGACATTTTTTCATGTGTTTGTTGCCTACTTGAATATCCTCTTTGGTGAAGTGTCTATTCATGTCTTCTGCCCATTTTTTAAATTGGATTGTTTGTCTTTTTGTTGTTGAGTTGTTGGAGTTTTCTATAAATTTCAGAGATAAGTCCCTTGTCAGATATGTCACTGCTGAATATTTTTTCCCAATCTGTAGGTACTCTTTTGGAGAAGTCTTTTGAAGCACATAAAAATTTAATTTTTAGAAGATCTCATTCATCTAGTTTATCTTCTATTGTTTGTGCATTTTGGGTTATGCTTGACAGTCTATTTATGCCATAAATGAGGGCCCCTAAATTAGCCCCTATTATTTTCCTTGAGGAACTTTATAGTTTTAGGTTTCACATTTAGCTCTGTGATCCATCTGGACTTAGTTTTTGTGTGTGGTGTGAGGTACAGATCTTGTTTCATTTTTCTGCAAATGGATATCCAGTTTTGCCAGCACCATTTGTTAAAGAGACCATCTCTTCCCCATGTACTGGATTTTAGCCCTTTGTCAAAAATCAGCTCGTAGGTTGATGTATCTGTTTCTGGGTTCTCAGTTT
>NW_006921645.1:13387945-13409675 GCF_000298275.1 Orycteropus afer afer | reverse complement strand
TGTTGAACAGAAGTGGTGATAGCGGGCATCCTTGTCTGGTTCCTGTTCAAAAGGGGAATAGTTTCAGTCTCTTTCCATTGAGAATAATGTTGGCTGTTGGTTTTGCATAGATGCCCTTTATTATGTTGAGGAATGTCCCTTCTATTCCTACTTTGCTGAGAGTTTTTATCAGGAATATGTGTTTGGTTTTATCAAATGCCTTTTCTGTGTTGATTGATAGGATCATATGGTTCTTTTCCTTTGTTTTATTCGTGTGGTGGATGATGTTGATTGTTTTTCTACTGTTGAAGCATCCTTGCATACCTGATATGAACCCCATTTGGTCATAATGAATGATTTTCTTGATATGTTGTTGGAGTCTGTTGGCTAGGATTTTGTGAAGTTTTTGCATCTGTATTCATGAGGGCTATTGGTCTGTAGTTTTCCTTTAGAGTGATGTCTTTGCCTGGTTTTGGTATCAAGGTTATGCTTGCTTCATGAAAAGAACTTGGGAGGATTCCATTCTTTTCTGTGTTCTGCAGTGGTTTGAGTAGGACTGATACCAGTTCTTGTCTGAACATTTGGTGGAATTCTCCAGTGAAACCATCTGGGTCAGGGATTTTTATTTGTTTGTAATTTTTTAATGACCTGTTTAATTTCTTCTTTTGTTATGGGTCTGTTCAAATTTCCCACCTCAGTCTTGTTAGTTTAGGTAAGTAGTGGTGGTAGTGGTGTTAGATGCTGTCAAGTTGTCTCCGACTCATGGTGACCCTGTGCACAGCAAAACGAAACGCTGCACTGTCCCATGCCAGCTCCGCGATCCCTGCTATACTTGAGCCCATTGCCGCAGCCACTGTGTCAGTCCATCTTGTTGAGGGCCTTCCCCTCTGTTGTTGACCTCCACCTTACCAAGCATGACATCCTTCTCCAGGGAATGGTTCCTTCTGACAACATGACCAAAGTAGGTGAGACAAAGTCTGGCCATTCTAGCGTCCAATGAGCATTCTGGCTGTACTTCCTCCAGGACAGATTTGTTAGTTCTTTTAGCAGTCCATGGTACTTTCAGCAACCTTCAGCAGCAGCATATCTCTAAAGCATCGATTTTTATTCAGTCTTCTTTTTGTCCATTGTCCAGCTCTCACATGTATATGAGGTGATTGAAAATATCGTGTCTTGTATCAGGCATACCTTAGTTCTCAAGGAGATATCTTTGTTTTTCAGCACTTGAAAGGGGTCCTTTGTAGTCAGATTGCCCAGTGCTGTATGTCATCTGATGTCCTGACTGTTGCTTCCATTGGCATTGATTGTAGAACCAAGCAATGTGAAGTCTTTGACAACTTCAGTCTTTTATCCATTTATTGGGATGCTGCTTATATGTCCATTTGTGAGAATTTTTGTTTTCTTTATAGTGAGATGCAATCCATACTGCAGACTATAGTCTTCAATCTTCATTAGTATATGCTTCAAGTTGTCCTCATTTTCAGCAAGCAAAGTTGTGTCATCAGCATATCGCAGGCTGTTAATGAGCCTTCCTCTAATCTTGATGCCATGTTCTTCTTCATATAGTCCAGCTTCTTGGATTATTTGCTCAGCATATAGATTGAATAAATATGGCAAAATGATACAATCCTGACATACTCCCTTCTTAATTTTAAACCATGCAGTGTCCCCTTGTTCTGTTTGAATGACAGCCTCCTGGTCTATGTATAGGTTCCTCATGAGTACAATCAAATGTTCTGGAATTCCCATTCTTCTCAATGTTATCCATAATTTTTTTAGGATCCACACAATCAAATGCTTTTGCATAGTCAGTAAATACAAGGAAACATCTTTCTGGTATTCTTTGCTTTGAGCCAAGATCCATCTGACATCAGCAATGATATCCCTCATTCCATGTCCTCTTCTGAATCCAGCCTGCACCTCTGGAAGTTTTCTGTAAATATACTGCTGCAACCATTTTAGAATTATCTTCAGTAAGATTTTACTTGCGTGCAATATTAATGGTATTGTTTGATAATTTCCACATTCTGTGGGATCACCTTTCTTTGGAATCGGCACAAATAAGAATCTCTTCCATTCATTTGACCAGGTAGCAGTCTTCCAGATCTCTAGGCATAACCGAGTGAGTGCCGCCAGTGGGACATCCATTTGTTGAAACAAACCCCTTAGGTCAGAAGGCTTTCAAAATAAGACTAGGGAAGAGCTGCATCATCGGAGTAGGACCAACCTTACTAATATGGATAAAGTACAGCTTTTGAGATCTCCATTTGCTGATATGACACGACTCAAATTGAGGAGAAACAGCTGCAAACATCCATTAATAATAGGAATGTGGAATGTATGAAGTATGAATTTAGGAAAATGGGAAGTTGTCAAAAATGAAATGGAACATATAAAGATTGATATCCTAGGCATTAATGAGCTGAAATGGACCAGTTTTGGCCATTTTGAATCAGACAACCATATGGTCTACTATGCCAGGAATGACAATTTGAAGAGGAGTAGCATGGCATTCATCATCACAAAGGATGTTTCAAGATCTGTCCTGAAGTGCAGTGCTGTCTGTGATGGGAGAACATCTATATGCCTACAAGGAAGACCAGTTAATATGACTATTATTCAAATTTATGCACCAACCACTAAAGCCAAAGGTGAGGAAATTGAAAAATTTTTATCAACTTCTGTAGTCTGAAATTGACCAAATGTGCAATCAAGATATGTTAATTATCATTAGTGACTAAATACAAAAGTTGGAAACAAAGAAGAATCACCAGTAGTTGGAAAATTTGGCCTTGGTGACAAAAATAACATTGGAGATCACATGATAGAATTTTGCAAGACCAATGACTTATTCGTTGCAAATACATTTTTTCAGCAAGACAAATGGCAGCTATACATGTGGACTTCACCAGATGGAATACATAGGAATCAGATTGACTACATCTGTGGCAGGGGGCAATGGAAAAACTCAGTATCTTCAGCCAAAACAAGGCCAAGAGCTGACTGTGGAACAGACCATCAACTGCTCATATGCAAGTTCAACTTGAAGTTGCAGACAATTAAAACAAGTCCATGAGAGCCAAAATATGATCTTGATTATTTTGTTGTTGTTGTTGTGTGCCGTCGAATCAGCCCCGACTCATAGCGACCCCTCCTTGGGTTTCCGAGGCAGTATCACTACGAAGTAGGATTGCCCAACCTTCCTTCCAAGGAGTGGCTGGTGGGTTTGAACCGCCAGCCTTCTGGTTAGCAGTCAAGTGCTTTAGCCACTATGCTACCAGAGCTTCTTGATCTTGATTATACCCCTCCTGAATTTAAGACCAGCTAAAGAATAGATTTGATGCATTGAACACTAGTGACTGAAAACCAGAAGAATTGTGGGATGACATCAATGACATCATCCATGAAGAAAGCAAGAGGTCATTAAAAAGAAAAGAAAAGAAGAAATGACCAAAATGGATGTCAGAAGAGACTTTGAAACTTGCCCTTGAGCAAAGAGTAGCTAAAGCAAATGGAAGAATCGGCAGGATAAAAGAGCTGAACAGAAGATTTAAAAGAGCAGCTTGAGAAGACAAAGCCAATTACTATAATGAAATGTGCAAAAACCTGGAGTTAGAAAACCAAAAGGGAAGAACATGCTCGGCCTTTCTCAAGTTGAAAGAACTGACGGAAAAATTTAAGCCTTGAGTTGCAATATTGAAAGATTCTATGGGAAAAATATTGAATGATGCAGGAGGTATCAAAAGAAGATGGAAGGAATACACAGAATCCCTGTACCAAAAAGAATTGGTCGATGTTCATCCATTTCAGGAGGTGGCATATGATCAAGAACCAGTGGTACTGAGAGAAGAAGTTGAAGGTGCACTGAAGCAATTTGCAAAGAACAAAAGGCTCCAGGAATTGATGGATTACCCATTGAGATGTTTGAACAAAATGTAAGTAGTAGGTTTCTGGAAATCTGTGTGTTTCTTCTAGATTTTCAAATTTGTTGGAGTATCGTTCTTCATAGTATCCTTTTAATTTCTGTTGGTTCTGTTGTGATGTCACCCAATTCGCTTCTTATTCATGCTATTTGTATTCTCTGCCTCTTTTCCTTTGTTAAATTTGCCACTGGTTTGTCAATTTTATTAATGTTTTCAAAACACCAACTTCTTGTCTTGTGTTCATTTTTTTTTTCTTTTGTCTCTGTAGTTTCTGTTTCATTTATTTTTGCTGAAATCTTTATTATTTCTTTTCTAATGGTGACTGTTGGCTTTTTTCCTGCTCTTTTTCTAATTGTTGGAGATGTTGGGTTAAGGTGTTTAATTTTGGCTCTTTCTTCTTTATTGATGTGTACATTTATTGCTGTAAATTGGGCTCTGATGACTGCTTTTGCTGTGTCCCAAAGATTTTGGTATGTTGTGATTTCATTCTTGTTTGATTCAAGACTTTAAAAAAATTTTTTTTCTTCTAATACTCAGTCATTTTCAAGGATGGTGTTATTTAGTTTCCATGTGTTTGTTCTTTTTCAATTGATCTTCCTGTTGTTGATTTCTAATTTTAAAGCTTTGTAATCAGAGAAGATGCTTTGCAGCATTTCAGTGTTTTTAAATGTCTTAAGGCTTGCTTTGTGGCCTAACATATGGTCTGTCCTGGAGAATGTTTCACATTCCGGAAAAGAATGTATGTCGTGCTGTTTTTGGGTGAAGTGCTCTGTAGATGTCTGTAAGGTCAAGTTGGTGGATTGTATTGTTTAGTTCTGCGTCTTTAAGTCTGTTTCCATTTGTTCTATCTTTGATTGAAAGTGGTGTATTAAAGTCTTCTACTGTGACTGTGAAGTTATCTGTGTTTTAATTCTGTTAAAGTCTGATTTATGTATTTTGGGGCTCTTTCATTGGGTGCATAGATATGTATTATTGTTATAACCTCTTGTTCAGTCAATTCTTTAATCATTATATAATGTCCTTCCTTGTCTCATATGGTGATTTTTGTCTTAAAATCAATTTTATCAGAAATTAATACTGCCACTCCTGCTTTTTTTATGGTTGTCATTTGTTTGGTATATCTTTCTCCAACCTCTGATTTTTTTTTTAAAGTCTATTTTTGTCTTTGTCCCTAAGATGTGTCTCTAGTGGAGAGCATATTAATGGGTTATAGTTTCTTATCCAGTCTGCAGCTCTCCATCTCGAGTGGTGCATTTAATCCATTGACATTCAGTGTAGTTATCGACAAGTACAAATTTGTTTTCCACAGTATGGATTACACCTCCATATAAAGAAAACAAAAATCTTCACAACTGGACCAATAAGCATCTTCATGATAAACAGAGAAAAGACTGAAGTTCTTAAGAACTTCATATTCATTCTACAATCAACACTAGTGGAAGCAGCAATCACGACATCAGACGATGTATTGCATTGGGCAAATCTGCTGCAAAAGACCTCTTTGAAGTGCTGAAGGGCAAAGATGTCTCTTTGAGGACTAAGGTGTGCCTAACCCAAGCCATGGTATTTTCAGTTGCCTCTTATGCATGTGAGAGCCAGACAGTGAATAAAGAAAACTCAAGAAGAGTTGATGCTTTTGAGTTGTGGTGTTGGTGAAGAATGCTGAGAGTACCATGGATTGCTAAAAGAACTAACACATCTTTCCCCTGGTAGAAGTGTATCCAGAATGCTCCTTGGAAGCCAGACTGGCCAAACTATTTCATCTATTTTGGTCATGCTATCAGAAGGAACCATTCCCTGGAAAAATGAAAAAGGGGTAGACCCTCAACAAGATGGATTTGACACAGTGGCTGCAGTGATGGGCTCAGGTATAGCAAGAATCGTGAGGATGGCACAGGCCTAGGCAGTGTTTTGTTCTGTTGTATGTAAAGTCACTATGACTCAGAGATGACTTGATGGCACCATTTTGTTATGCATTTTTTCATGGTGTTGTTGATTTCTTTGTTCCATATAGTTTTCTGTGTTGGGTTAGTTTTGTTTATAAATCTTGTCATCACTTCCTTTGTTGCTTTTATTTTAGTATTTACTAAATATTTGTGCTTGTCTTTTTTTTTTTTTTGATGTGAAACTTTATCATTTTTCTTTGAGGTTACCCTGTGATTTATAATTTTCTTCCCAAGTTTAGAACAGTCCATTCTATCTTGTAATTGTCTTGACTTCCTCACCATTTAGGAATTCTGTAACTACACATTTTTTCCCCTCTGTTTGGTTTGTAGTTGTCTTTATTTGTCAATTGATATGTCTGGCTCCCTGCTTACAGTCTTGTAAACTTACTTACTTTGGATACTTCTGTAACTGGGTTGGTTTCTGGGTTATGTTGTCATGTGTGTTAATGGTCAGTTGTTGTTTGCTATTATTGGTTCTCTGTAAAGGACTCCCTTTTATCATCTCTTGTAAGGTTGGTCTGGTTAGAACAAATTCCCTTAATTTTGGCTTATCTGGAAATGTCCTAATTTCACCATCATATTTAAGGGACAATTTTGTTGCGTATATAATTCTTGATTGGAAAATTTTCTCTTTCTGGGTTTTATATGTAGCATCCCATCGCCTTTTCATCTGTGTGGTTTCTGCTGAGAAATCAGAACGTACTCTTATTGGTTGCTGTTTGTAGGTAACTTTTTTGTTTTTCTTGTGCTGCTTTTAGGATTCTTTTTTTGTCTCTGTTTTTGGTGAGTTTGATGATGATATGTCTTGGTGATTTTCTTTTGGGATTCGTTGGACTTCTTGAATGGATATATTCTCATCTTTCATAATACCAGGAAAATTCTCTTCCAACAAATCTTCAACAATTTTGTCTGTGGTTTTATTTGTCTTTTCCTGTTCTGGAATTCCGATTACACATAGGTTATTCTTTTTGATGGCATCCCTCATGAATTTTAGGCTTTCTTCATTTTATTTTGATATTTTTTTCTGATTGATCCCTTTCCAAAGAAGTATTGAGGTATTTGCCTTCAATCTCAATAATTCTGTCTTCCATTGATTTAGTTCTACTCCTTTGCCCATTCAATGTGTTATCTGTTTCTGCAAACTTATTAATCTTCTAGATTTCTATCTTTTGATTTTGTATCATTTCTAATTTTTCATATTTTGTCTTTTTGTTCTTGTATTGTCTTCCAGAATTGTTCAAGGGTTTTTTTTATGTATTTTCATCAATTTTGTCAATGTTTTCCTTGATCTGTCTCTCAGTCTGTTGAAGGTACTTAAATATAATTCTTTTGAATTCCTTATCTGGGAATTCCAATGCTGCTGCTTCCTCAGAGATGTGTTCTGGGTCTGTATCCTGGTCCTTTGACTCTACTGCTTTATCTTGTTTCTTTATGTGGATAGTGATGGTCAGTTGTCTCTGAGACATTGTGACATTTTTGTGTTTATATTTAATTGGTGATTGTATGTTGGAGTGATTTGCCCAAGATTTCATTTTATTTGGGTGTATGGAGTAAGCAGGATATTGTTCTTTATTTTCTAGTTGGCTGTATTATTCACTCATCACCTGTCTCCTTTCCATTTGTCAGCCTCCTGTGTGTCTGTGCTGTTCAGGTCAAGTCGACCCTATTCTTAGGTCCCTGGAATCTGCATGAGAATTTTGTCACTTTAAATACCCAAAATGGCCACTGCTTGAAAACAATCAAAATTGCTGTGCAGTCAGAAGTGCACAGCTCAGGTAGTCTCCTTTGCTGTTTCCCATTTTAGTCATTAGCCACCAGTGTTGTCATCCATGTAGGTCTTGGCGAGCAGGGCCAATTTTTAGGTTAATTCTCAGGTCCTAACACCACTTGGAAATATTCAGCCTGTCCATGCCATCAGGATAGCTGACAATCTACAGCTCCATCTGTCTTCTTCCTCACTGTTTTCATTCAGGTTCCTCTACTAGTAAGTAGAGTTCAATCCACTTTTGTACCCTGTGTGCCAAAGAGGCAGGGAGGCTGCATCTTCTGACCTCCTCTGACCCCACAAGAAGAAGACAGAATCACCATCAGTAGCCTAAGGCCTATCCCTCCGAGGCCAGACATGCTACCTTCCTTTAGCCCTGACACCATCCGTTCCTCCCACAGCACCCAGCACCTCTGCTGGGTTATATAATTTGCTGCAGTGGCCACACAGAACTCACAGATTATAGGGTTTATTAGGGAAGCACAGGCTACAATTCAAGTTCAGGATAAATTCTCAGTCTCTCTCAGTCCACCATCTCTCAGACAACAGTCTCTCTCATTCTCTCTCCCAGCAATGCATGTCTCTTGGTATCTCTCTCAGCAATGCATGTCTCTCAGTGTCTCTCTCTCTCTCAGCAATGCATGTCTCTCGTGTCTCTTTCTCAGCATTGTGTGTCTCTCAGGAGCACATTCTCTCAGCAGCATGTCTTTCTCAGCCAGCAGTCAGAGAGCTAGACCCCTTCTGCCTCTAGGAGGCCTTCTTTTGAGCCTGGCAGAGTGGCCAAACTAACCAATCCCAACTTCAGAATTCCATACACCTGAGAGAGAGTGAACTTCCCAGAAAATTACTTTGTGCTGCTCCCAACAGGTGTATAACTAATAATCAGGAGCCACTTGGTTGTTCATGGCCAATTCCACCACGGAGTTTAATCAGTTATCTTGGTTGCATGTTTGGTCTATTTCAGACTGCAGAAGGCTTATGGCTAGAAAATCCATACCAGGTAATTTACTACACTTCACTGCCTTTCAAAGTTCAGAGCTTCAGGATTATCTTCTGTGTATGGGGCAATTGGTTTCTGATTTCTTTGTTGAAGAGAGTCTGTGTAGGTTGTCTGCCTATTTTGCCATCTTACCAGATGTCCCACCTTTGTGATTTTATACCATTCAATATCCTCTTGTTCTGTTTGAATGACTGCCTCTTAGTCTATGTACAGCTTCTTTGTCAGCACAATTAAGTATTCTGAACATTCTTCTCAATGTTATCCATAATTTGTTATGATCCACACAGTGGAATGCTTTTGCATAGTCAATAAACACAGGTAAACATTTTTCCGATATTCTTTGCTTTCAGCCAAGATCTATCTGACATCAGCAATGATACTTCTCATTCTGAATTTGACTTGCATTTCTGGCAGTTCCCTGAGTGTTACAACTGTTTTTTTAATTATCTTCAGAATTTTACTTGCGTGTGGTAGTAATGATATTGTTTGATAATTTACACATTCTTTTGGATTATCTTTTTTTGGAATGGTAATGAGGATGGATCTTACCCAGTTTGTTGGCCAGGTACCTGTTTTCCAAGTTTCTAGGCATAAATGAGCAAGTGTCTCCAGTGCTGCATCCATTTGTTCAAACATCTTAGTGGGTGTTTTGTCAGTTGCTGGAGACTTGTTTTTGGCCAATTACTTTCAGTGCCACTTGGATTTCTTCTTTCAGTACCATTCGTTCTTGATCATATGCTGCCTCCTGAAAAGGGTGAACATTGATCATTTCTTTTTGGTAATTCTGTGTATTCCATCATCTTTTGATGCTTCCTGCATTGTTCAATATTTTGCCTATAGAATACTTCAATATTACAACTTTAGGCTTGAATTTTTTTTCAGATCTTTCAGCTTGAGAAATGCTGAGGCTGTTCTTCCCTTTTGGTTTATAACTAGGTCTTCACATGTTTCTTTATAATACTTTATCTTAAGTTACCTCTTGGAATCTTCTGTTCACCTCTTTTGTTTCATCATTTCTTCCATTTACTCTAGCTACTCTCCATTCAAGAGTAAATTTCAGAGTCTCTTCTGCTATCCATGTTGGTCTTTTCTTCCTTTCTTGTCTTTTTTATGACCTTTTGCTTTCTTTATGTATGATATTCTTGTCATCTCACAACTTGTCTAGTCTTTAGTCATCGGTGTTCAGTGGGTCAAATCTGTTCTTCAGATGGTCTCTAAATTCAGGTGGAATATAATCAAAGTTGTATCTTGACTCTTCTGGATATGTTTTAATTCTTTCGCTTCAACTTCAGCTTGAATATGAGCAATTGATGGTCTGTTTCATATTCAGCTCCTGGCCTTGTTTTGACTGATGATATTGAGCTTTTCCAGTGCCTCTTTCCACAGATGTAGTCAGTTTGATTCCTTTGTATTCCATCTGTTGAGGTCCATGTGTACAATCACTGCTTATGTTGTTGAAAAAAGATATTTGCAACAAATAAGTCCTTGATCTTGCTAAATTCTGAATGCAGTCTCTGGTGTCATTTCTGTCACCAAGGCCATATTTTCCAACTACTGATGCTGCTTCTTTAATTCCAACTATCACATTCCAAGCACTAGTAATCAATTATCTTGGTTGCATGTTTGGTCAATTTCAGACTGCAGAAGTTGGTAAAAAATCTTCAATTTCTTCATCTTTGGCTTTAGTGGTTGGTGTGTAAATTTGAATAATAGTAGTATTAACTGGTCTTCCTTGTAGGTATATGGGTATTATCCTGTTACTGACAGCATTGTCCTTCAGGATATATCTTGAAATATTCTTTTGCAGTGGAAAAGGAGTTGCCTTTGAGGTGTGGCATGCTTCCAATATATATGCAGAAATTTTGGTAGTAGTCTCTAGCTTTTTGGCACATTATGGATGTGGCATTTGGCTGAGTCTTCATTTCCATTTCCTGGACTTGAATCAGTAGCCTGCCTTGTTCCCTCCTGATCTTAGGATTGTGCCATTTTTCCTGCCAATCTTGGGTTCATCAGCCTCAGCAGCCAGCAGCTGTGCAGGTTAAGAGACTCCTCTAGCTCTAGTGAAGTTGGAACAAGAGGCAAAGTTGAAGCCCAAGGTCAAAGGGCCTTCACCCAGCCCTGGAGCTGGCACTCTGAGTTCATACTTGTAGCCTCCTAATTGTAAAATATTATTACATTCTTGTTTGTTAAAGCCATCTACTTGTGGTAGTTCTGTTATAGCAGCAGTAGAGAACTCAGACAACAGGAAAGAAAGAAAAAGCCAAAATGAATGTCAGAAGATATGCTGAAACTTACTCTTCAATGTTGAATACCTACAGTGAAAGGGAGAGATGATGAAGTAAAAGCTGAACAGCTCATTTTAAAGACAACTTGAGAAGACAAAGTAAAGTATTACAATGAAATGTACAGTGACCTGGAGTTAGAAAACTGAAAGAGAAGAACAAAACTTGGCATTTCTCAAGCTGGAAAAATAGAAGAAAAAAATTCAAGCTTCAAGTTACAATATTGAAGGATTCTATGGATAAGGCATTTGGCTGCTAACCAGAAGGTCTGCAGTTCAAACCCAACAGCCACTCCACAGAAAGAAGATGGGACAATCTACTTCAGTAAAGATTTATAGCCTTGGAAACCCAGTGGGGGTCACTATGAGTTGGCATTGACTTGCTGGCAATGGGTTTGGTTTGGTTTTGGTTATGGACAAGATAGTGAATAATGCAGGCAGCATTAAGAGAATACACAAAGTCATCATACCAAATAGAATTTGTTGACATTCAGCCATTTGAGGAGGTAGCATCTGATCAAGGACTGATGGTATGAAAGGAATTAGTTCAAGCTGCATCAGCAAAAACCAACTATCTAGGAATTGACAGAATACCAATTGAGATGTTTGAACAACAAATGCAGTGCTGAAAACGTTCACTTGTCTATGCCAAGAAATTTGGAAGACATCTTCCTGGCCTACCGAGTAGAAGAGTTCCACTCCAGGAAATGGTGATCCAACAGAATGTAGAAATCATTAAAGAATATCACATGCAAATAAAGCTTTGCTGAAGATATTTAAAAAATAATCACAGCAGTGCATCAACTAGGAACTGCCAGAAATTCATGCTGAATTCAGAAGAGGACGTGCAATGAATGAAATCACTGCTGATGTCAGATGGATCTTAACTGAAAGCAGAGAATACCAGAAAGATGTGTACTAGTGTTTTGCTAACTATCCAGATGCATTTGTGTGGATCATAATAAATTACGGATAACATAGTAAAAGTGGGAATTCAAGAACATTTTCTTATTCTCGTGCTGAACCTGTGTATAGACCCACAGACAGTCGTTTGAAGAGAACAAGGGCATACTGCATGGCTGAAAACCCGGAAAGGTGTGTTTCAGGGTTGTATCCTTTTACAATACTTATTCAGTCTGTATGCTGAGCAAATAATTGGTGAAGCTGGACTGTATGAAGAAGAATACAGTGTCATGGATTGGAGGAAGGCTCATTAACAGGCTGCATTGTGCGAATGATACAACCTTGGTGAAAGTGAAGAAGACGTGAGGCACTTACTAGTGAAGATCAAAGACTAAAGTATAGGTTAAATTTCAACATAATGAAGACAGAAGTATTCACAACAAGACCAATAAACAACATAATGATAAATGGAGAAAAGATTGAAGTTGTCAAGTATTTATTTTCCTTTGCTCTACAATCAACACCCATGGAAGCAGCAGTGAAGAAATCAAACTATGTATTAAACTGGGCAAATCTGCTGCAAAAGACCTCTTTGTAGTGTTAAAGAACAAAGATCTCACTTTGAAGAGCAAGGTTTTCCATACTCAAGCCATGGCATTTTCAGTCACCGTATGTGCTTATGAAAGCTGGACAATGAATAAGGAAGATCGAAGAATTGATGTGTTTGAACTGTGGTGTTGGCAAAGAATATTGAATACCTATCCAGGAACTTCCAGCTATGTGACTATTTGGTGTTTACTGAGGCTTTGATGAGGCTTTGATGAGACCTCAATCTAAAAATATTCAGATCTTGACTCCCAAGTAAATCCATATGTGTGTTACGATGATGGAATTAAGTTTTCTTCATCAGATGGGAAAAAAAGAAGATCGATACAAGATTATATAAATGCCAAAGAGAATTAAAAGAAATTTCCACCAGAAAGGGTGAGTTTGAATTCTCAAATGTTTGGTTAGTAGCTGAGTGCTAACTGTTGGTGCCACCCAGGGAAATATATACTTCTAAGTAAATAACTTATACCCTAAGTGCCCTTTCACCACCTTCGTTCCTGCAGTAAGATATGTTGAATTCCTAAGAAGATGAGGCTATAAAGATCTGCAGAACTTCCCATCACCTCCTGCTGGATTCAGTTATCTGAGAGGGTGAGATTTGTGAATCAGCAAGCAATGTTTTACTGCAGTTACAAAATGTATGAAATTGTTACCTTGTCATTTAAATTTATGTGCATAACTCTTTTCAGTCTTGGACAAAATGCCTTAACACCTAATACCATCCCAAAGCATTCCACTCAGATCCTGCTCCTAGTTTGTCATGAATGATATATTTGCCTGCTTGAAACTCTTCAATGATTTATATCCCTTGGCACTTAAAGGATTCAAAGTCCTTATGAAGCCCCCTGGGTCCTGCATGATGAGGCCTCTGCCTTATCCTCCAGACTCTCATAACCCCTGTCTGACCTTCATTCGCTCTGCTCAGCAGCACTGACATTCCTTCCATTCCTAAGCAGTGCCAAACTCTGTTGTATCACAGGCTAAGACCATGGACTGCTAGAAGACTGAACAAATCCATCTTGGAAGAAGTATAGGCAGAATGCTCCTTAGAAGTGAGGATGCCAAGACTTTGTCTCACGTACTTTGGATATGTTATCAGGGGGATCACTCTCTGGAGAAAGACATCATGTTTGGAAAAGTAGAGGGCTAACGAAGAGAAAAGAGCCTCAACAAGATGAATTGACAAAGTGACTGTAAGAATGGGCTGAAACATGGCAGTGATTGTGAGGATGGCTCAGGACGGGGTGGAGTTTTGTTCTGTTACACATAGGGTCACTATGAGTTGGAACCAAATTGACAGCACCTAAGAGTGACAATGACAGTGTAACCTGGAATCACATTTCGGTTTTTCATGTGTGTTTTTAATAGTTCCCTACACTGTTTATTGAAAAACCATTCTTTCTCTTCACTGGTCCAGAATCTCAATGTCATTAGGAGAAATATAGAACAGTGTTCATAGTAATGTTCTTGGATGACTAGTCTGTTTGTCGTCTATTGTATTCCATTTGTCTGTTTGTCTATCCTTGTTCCAATAACCACACTATCTTATTTATATAGCTTTATAACAAGCCTTGATGACTTGTAGAGGAAGTCTTCCATCTTCTGTTATTTTCTTTTTTTAAGATTTTCCGGGATAATCTTGGTTCTTTACATTTATTTTTATATAACTCTTAGAATATGTTAATTTCTATTAAAAAAACCATTTGGATTATTTATCTTTTTTATTAAAATATAGAAAAATTCACCCTTATAATGTACAGTTTTGCCATAATTTTGATTGGGACTGCATTGAATTTATTTAGGAATTTAGAAAGAATGAACATATTTCAATATTATGTTTTTCTTCTGTGGACATGGTATATCCATTTATTTCTGTCAGTAATGTTTCTAGAGTTCTTTCTAGAGATCTCTTTATAGTGACCTTACATTGAATTTATTTCTAGATCTTTGATGGCTTATGATATTTTTTTAAATAATACCTTTAAGTTTCACTGTCTGTTACTGACTTTTTTTGATATCTTGATCTTGTATCTAGCAATTTTTCTGAAGTCATTTGTTAATTTTAATAATTTATCTGTAGAATATATTTTTTTATGTAAACAATTCTGTCATTTCTGATAATGACAGTTCTATTTTTCATTTCTAATACTTAAAGCAATTATTACTTTATTCCGAGTATTTAATCTGGTTAGGACTTCAAGTACAATGAAATGGTGACAGTGAATATTCCTTATCTCGTTCCCAGTATCAGAGCAAAGGCTTTGAACATTTTACTATTAAGTAATATGTTTGCTACAGGTTTTTTGTGGATAGTCTTAGGTCAAGTGAGTTTTTTAGTAGCTTTTTTTTTTTTTTTTTTGGTAGCTTGTGTCTTAATTTCTAAAGATATGGTTTACTTTAAAAGTTATTTTTTTGATAATGATTTTTAACTTATTTGTATTTTAATCAGAAAGCACAATTTATATAATTTTAATCCATTGAAACTTGTTGAGATTTGCTTATTGTCCTTTTTTTTGGGGTGGGGGGAGCCACCTTATCCTTTTTATTTCTTCATACTTTTTTTTTTAACTTTTATTGTGGTGAAAACATACACATCGAGACATTCACCAACATAAAAACTTCCACATTTATAGCTCAGGACATTAATGACATTTTTCATATTATGCCACCATTACCATAAATTCAATGCCTCTCAAACAAAAGCTTAAAAATATGGAACGCTTCATGAATTTTCGTGTCATCCTTGCGCAGGGGCCATGTTAATCTTCTCTGTATTGTTCCAATTTTAGTATGTGTGCTGCCCAAGCGAGCACTATGGTCAGTTTTTATAAATACTCTTAAAATATATGTGTACTTCAAAATAAAGCACATTCACCAGGAACTGGAAGAACTACTCCATATTGTGCTTATTATGCCAGCTTTGTTGGTTGTGAAGTTTAAATCTTTTGTGTCTATACTGAATTTTTTTTATGTTTGTGCTACCAATCACAGAGAGAGGTATATTAATATATCCAATTAATCTGTGAGTTTTGTTTCTCTTTGAGGTTTTGTTAATTGTTGCTTTATATATTTTAAGGCTGTGTTATTAGATGTCAAAAAAACCCCCCAAATCCATTGCTGTCAAATCAGTTCTGACTTCTTGCAATCACATAGGACAGAGTAGAACTGCTCTGTAGGGTTTCCAAGACTGTAATCTTTACAGAAGCAAATGACATCTTTCTCCCATGGAGCAACTGATAGATTCAAGTCGCCAATATGTTTAGGTTACTAGCTGAGTGCTTTAAGCATTGAGCTACCAAAAGTCCATGTATGAAGTGCTTATATCTTTCTGAGGAATTAAACTTTTTTCATGCAGTGACCTATCTTTAGAAATATACGTTTTACTTCTAAACTCACTTTTAAATTGAGCTCTAGTTCATATAGCATAAAATTTACCCCTTAAAGTGTACCATGTGGACCTTCTTAGGATATTTGTAGAGTTGTGCTGCCATCATCATGCTCCCATTCTGGAACATTTTCATTACCCCAGAAAAAAAACATACCCATTAGCAGTCACGCAAATTACCTATCATTAGGAATTGCATGGGTCCCTACTTACAGAGATCTGAAATAACTGTTAATTAAATATGAAGTCTGGAGGGAGTCCTGGACTGTTATAGTGGCTCCTTGATGTCAACAGCAACCTAAAAGAATGTTTTTCTTGTTTTGACTAAAGATTTTCTTTTTTTAAATATAGAAACTATCATATCTTTTCCCCAAACAGTGTCCTTATTACACATTGTTTTGCCAGCTGTACAACCTTCCCCCCTGTGCATTATTTTCACAAGCATGCTATGCCATTTTTTTTTTTTTTTTTAACATACCTAAGGCATTTGACTGCTACCCGGAAGGCTAGTGGTTCAAACGCACCAGCCACTCCTTGGAAGGAAGATTGGGTAAACTACTCCCATAGAGATAACGCCTTGGAAATCCAGGGAGGGCCACTGTGAGTCGGAAATGACTTGACTGCAGTGAGGTTTTTTTTTTTGGTTTTGCTGACTTCAGTTGACTCTTAAGAAGACATAATTAAACTATGAAATAAGAAGACATAACATAATCTAATGGTTTCAGTTAAGACACTCTGATAAGATTTTCTCATTAATAGAAACACATGTACGGTGTTGATTGTTTATTTTCTAATTTCCAAGTACTACCAAACTTGACTTCTTCATCATGGTTTATACCTTTGCTATAATATCGATGAAAAGTAACATTTTCAAACTATTTTCACACACACAAGCAGGATAAAGAACAGAACAAAAGATAATGAACATGTCAATATGATTTACTGTAATAGGACAGGTGAATGAGACTGAAATTCACTTTTGGAAATGTTAAACGATATGAACAGTATATGCATGGACTCACTATGCCAGAATTGTTTTACTTAAATTTTGTTAGTTCTGTGCATTATATATGTGGATGTGTTATCTGTGAAAATACAGTAATTGATAAATTTAAGTGTCCAATTGTGAAGGAACCTCCAGAATTTAAAATAGTTGACACTTTGTTTTCGTGTTTTTAGTTCATCTAGTTGATATCTGGAACATGATTGAAGCCTTCAGAGATAATGGCCTTAATACACTGGACCATAACACCGAGATCAGCGTGTCCCGCCTTGAAACTATCATCTCATCTATCTACTATCAGCTGAACAAACGCCTTCCTTCTACTCACCAGATCAGTGTGGAACAGTCCATCAGCCTCCTCCTTAACTTTATGATTGCTGCATATGACAGGCTAGTACCTTACATGCTTATTTCATTTTAATAAAGTCTGCCTCTTCAAAATCCTTCTTCCATACTGCCTTGCTAAGAATTGTAAGCTTAGAACCACAGGTAAGGGAAATTATTTACTGTAAGTCCCTTCTGTTATGTTGTTGTTGTTGTTATGTGCCATCGAGTCAGCCCCGACTCATAGCGACCCCTCCTTGGGTTTCCGAGGCAGTATCACTACGGAAGTAGGATTGCCCAACCTTCCTTCCGAGGAGTGGCTGGTGGGTTTGAACCGCCAGCCGTCTGGTTAGCAGGCAAGTGTCTTAGCCACTATGCTACCAGAGCTCCCAAGTCCCTTCTAGACTTGTTAAATGTCAGAATGACTTACTGTCTTAGGGCATGCCACTCATTAACCTCTGTAATATTATGGAGAATCACAGTACCTCAGAAATACTGTTTGATTAAATTATGGGAACCTTACTATAATTGTTGTCTATCAATGAAATATAGCTTGGTTTTGAATTTATGGGGTCCTTTTATCTGACTTTTAAGGCTAACCCTTTTTTAAACTGTGTGATGACAAATGCTTGGATTGTAATATCTATTTTCTTTTTATCATCGGAAAACTATTTTAAATTTTTCAGAGTAGAACATGATCTAGTAGGTCTCACAGAAAAAGAAGAAAATTATTTTAGTGTATTTCACATTAAAACAGAAAAGATTTGCTGTCTTTGTATTCATGGAGAATTAAATTAGTATTACAAAAAAACAAAAAAAAGACAGCTTAAAAAAATGGAAGCACAGAGTTAAGGTTATCTATTCTAAGAATCAAGAATTCAGGTTTTGGATCCCAACTATATTATCTACCTTCTGAGCTGGATGGATTAATGCTCTCTTCTTCATTTTCTCTTTGTAGACCTATTTTGAGTTCATGTATTTCTAAAATACTTTTAGTTAAACTTTATAATAGTGAGGATTCTGTGACTTACTGGTAAAACTGTGCAAGTGTCAAAGCCAAGTCACAGGGAGGAAGTGGGAAGAGTGCTGTTACTTTGTGGGGATTGCAGTTAATGACACAAAACAAAATGTATATGAATTTTTGAATGGAAAATCAATTTCTATGTAAACTTTCAGCCAAATCACAATAAAAAGTCAAGAGAAATATGTCAGCAACATATGTGGTTAAGGAATAAAAGAAAGTTGAAAAATCTTAAGTATAATATTAAATAAAATATGTACAAAAATATTTTTAAAAAAACCATACACACACACAAAAACAACCTATATGGGACCAAATAGACAACAGCAACTTGAAAGATTAGATAGGAACCTTAGGGACAGTGAGTTTGTGTTACTGGGGAACAAACAACTCAGAAAAGGAAGATGAGAGTGGCTGCACAGCTTGAAGACGGTAATTAGTGTCACTGAATTGTATATGTAGAAACTGTTGAATTTCTATGTATTTTGCTATGTATATGTTTAACAACAGCAAGAGAACATTAAAAAAAAAAGTCAAATCATTATTTAGGCACTCAGTTAATTCACAACATTTTAATAAGTGTTACCCATTTAACAGAAATTTATTTAAAGAAATTTGAAATTTTTATGTAGGTGGTTTGATGTCCTTCATCAATTTTTGAAAATAAACAGTAATATTCTCTTCATATACTACTTTTGTCCTTTTCTTTATTCGTTTTTCTAGAATTTCAAGCACATGTTATCTTATAACTTCTTGCTGGGCGATTTATGTTTTCTCTTACTATCTTTTGTGAATTTGTTATCTGTTTGTCTTTCTAGGCTTCATTCTAGATAATTTAAAAAAAAAAAATCTGTCTTCCAGTTTACTTACTCTGTCTTCACCTGTGTCTACTTTGCTTTTTCTTTATTGTGGGGAAATACATTTTTTTATATAATGAAAAAAACTTGCCATTTCAATCACTCTTAAGTGTACAGCTCAGTAACATTAATTACATTCACCATACTGTTTACTCAGCATTCATTTCCAAAAATTTTTCATCACCCTAAATGGAAACGCAGTACTCCTTAAGCAATAACTCCCTATTTCTCCTTCCTCCTAGCCCCTCATGTTGTTGTTGTTATGTGCCGTTGAGTTGGATAACTCATAGCGACCCCTCCTTGGGTTTCCAAGGCAGTACCACTACTAAAGTAGATTGCTCCTTCCGAGGAGTGGCTGGTGGGTTTGAACAGCCAGCCTTCTAGTTAGCAGTCAAGTGCCTTAGGCACTATGCTACCAGAGCTCCTCTAGCCCCTCATAACCACTGACAAACTTTTCTCTATGCATTTTGATGTTCTGAATATTTCGTATAAATTGACTCATACAGTATTTGTCATTTTGGTTCTGACTTACTTCACTTAGTAAAATGTTTTCAAGGTCCATGCATATTGTAGCATGTATCAGAACTTCATTTCTCTTTATGGCTGAATAATATTACATTGTATGTCTGTAATACATTTGTTTATCCATTCATCTGTTGCTGTTTGGGTTGTTTGCACTTTGGCTACTGTAAATAATTCTGCAGTGAACATCTGTGCACAGGTATCTGCTTTTAATTTCTTTTGGGTATATATCTAGCAGGGAATTGATGGCTTATATGGTAGCTCTGTGTTTGATTTTTTTGAGGAACAACTAAATGTTTTACACAGCAACTGCATTTTATATTCCCACTAGCAATGCTTGAAGGTTCTGATTTCTCTACATGGCTCTCCATTACTTGTTATGTTTTGCTTTTCTCATAATAGCTATCCCAGTGGAAGTGAAACGGTATCATTCTTTGGTTGTTATTTTCCTTTTTTTTTTAAGTTTTATTTACATTCCTTTATTTTTTTATCTATTTATTTTTTAAAATTGTGATTTGGGTGAAAATTTACAGAGCAAATTCACTTTCCATACAGCAGTTAACACACACGTTGTCTCATGACATTGACCACAATTTACTCCAATGCAACAGCTCCCCTCCCACTTCCTCCTGATAGTTACCTCTTCCCAGTGTCCATTCCTCCATGTACTCCTGCCCCCTGAGCTGTCTCCCTGTGCATAAACAGCCGTTCTTTCTCCCATAATTGTTTTCTCCAAGGAGTGTATCTACCTCAGGTAAATGTTCAGCTCATATGCCTGTCCTCTGTTTGGCTGGAAGCCACAGGTATGGGTTCAATTCCAGACCAGAAGGGCAGCTAGGGACCATAGTCTCAGTGGTTCTACCAGTCTCTATCAGACCAGCAAACCTGGTCCCCCCCTTTTTTTTTTCTCCCCAAATGATTTTTAGTTTTGTTTCACATGTTCTCCCTTTCTATCCAGGATCTCCTACATAGATCCCCCTCTATTTTAATTTCTTAAAGAGAATGATGCTGAACATCTTTTCATGTGCTTGTTGGACATTGGTATATCTTTGGAGAAATATCTATTCAAGTCTTTGGCCCATTTTTAATTGGATTGTTTTTGTTACTGAGTTAATATAAGTTCTTTATACATTCTAGGTATTAAACCCTTACCAGTTACAAGGATACCAAATATTTTCTCTCATTCTGTAGGTTGTCTCTTCACTTTCATGATAAAGTCCTCTGCACAAAATTTTTAATTTTGATGAAATCCATTTTTATTGTTATCTTTTGTTGCTAATGTTTTTAATATTATGTCTAAGAATCCATTGTCAAAAGTTACGTTCCAAAGCATTGTTCATATGTTTTCATCTAAGAGTTTTATGGTTTTAGTTCTTATATTTAGACCCTTGATATAATTTGAGTTAATTTTCCTGTGTAATGTGAGGTATGGGTCCATTGTCATTGTTTTGCACATGGACATCTAGTTGTCCTGGCACCAGTTATTGAAGAGACTTCTTTCCCCATTAAATGGATTTGTAATCTTTGTCAAAAATTATTTGACCATATATGTATGGTTTCATTTGAACAGGATGTTTGTAGTTATATCAGTGCCACTCTGTTTTGATTACTGTATCTTTATAGTAAGGTTTGAAATCAGGAAATCTTTTTCAAAATCATTTAACTATTCAAGGCCCTTGCTATTCTTTAAAATTTTGATACTATTTTATTTTATAACATAGAAAATATGGCCTGCATCACACAATGACAGACTCATTGATAGAGACTAATGCCCTCATCTGTTGAGTAATAAGGTGTTCTCTATTATGATTTATCCTGTTAACAGAGGCTTAGTCTCTTCATTTACTAAAAGGAAGTTCTTTATTTGAACTAGTTTTCTCTCTTTGCTATTTTGTATGAATTTGAGAATAGGTTTATCCATTTCTGCAAAAAGGTTGTTGGAATTTTGATAGAGAGTATATTGAATCTGTAGGTAATTTTGAGTAGTATTAGTAACATCTTTATATTAATTCTTCTAATCTGTGAACACAGGATGTCTTTACATTTATTTAAATCTCCCATAATTTCTTTCAGCCATGTCTTACAGTTTTCAGTATACAAGTCTTTCACTTCCTTTGTTAAATATATTCTAGGCATTTTATTTTATTTTATTTTTTATTCTGATTTGGATGAAGATTTACAGAGCAAATTCACTTTCCATACAGCAGTTCAC
>NW_006921645.1:13339155-13367775 GCF_000298275.1 Orycteropus afer afer | reverse complement strand
TTCCATTTCATTTTTGACAATTTCCAATTTTCCTAGATTCATACTTCGTACATTCCATGTTCTGATTATTAATGGATGTTTGCAGGTGTTTCTCTTCAATTTGAGTGGTGCCACGTCAACAAATGGAGGTCTCGAAAGCTTTACCTTATCCATATGAGTAAGGCTGATTTTACTCTGATAATGCAACTCTTTCCCAGTCCTACTTTGAGAGCTTTCTAAGCTAAGTGACTCATCTTCCTCCTCTGTATTGGACCATGTTTCTGGACTATTAATAAAGTTGCGCAGTAATGTATCAGTGTTTCTCTGCTATTTGTACGGTTTTCTCTGGCCAATTCTTTGAGAAGTGGATTGCGTCCTCCTCCTTCCTAGTCTGTCTCAGTCTGCAAGCCGGGCTGATGCCTGTGCAAGAGGTGCATTCCACTGGGTTTGTAGCACCAGTGGCACATCCTGAAGACTCACAGCAACATGTCACCACAGTAGGACAAACTGTCAGACATGTTTGTCTCCCTTAGCTGTTGGAAACCCCTCCAACCATCCTTATCTGGATCCCTGCGGCTGACTCCTCGATCTGTTCCAGTCCCCTTTGCTTTTTCTGTCCTCTCCCTGCTTCCCGCCTCGCTGCTTGTGTTCGGTGGCCTGGGTTCCCTCTTCTCATCTGGGTCACTGCGACTGACTCCTTGATCTGTTCCTATCCCCTTTAGGACCAGTAAGCTTGTGTATTTTATAATTTTGAGTGTTTTTTAAATTACTTTTTAAAATTATTTTGAGTTTATAATTTTGAGTTTTATTTTCTAACACTCTTATCTATCGTGATTTCTTTAAGAGTGATTGGAAGTGGTAGCCAGGCACCATCTAGTTCTTCTGTTCTCAGGGTTGTGGAGGCTGACGTCCAATGAGTTCTTAATTTTAATGATTATTTGCCCCCTAATTTGAGAATTTATATATGGTAGTTTTTTAAATTGTTAGGTTTCTGATTCTCAGCCAAATATCTCACTCTTGACTTTTAAATATAATAAGCATAGTTATTTTAAAATATCTGTTTATAGTTCCAATATATGATACCTTGTGGTTCTTTTCCTTCTAGTTATTATTTCTGGTTTTCATTCATTTTGTCTTATTTTCCTTGCCAGACATTATCTTACAGAAGTATTTCTATTTTAAGAAATATGTGCCACGCATTATATTGCACAAAAAGTTACAGAAATAATTTGAGGATAATGTTTCCCTCTAGAGAAGATTAATGTTTGCATCTGCTAGGTGCCTGAGCACCTTGACAATCCAGATTTCCTCAATTCAGTTCTAATTGGTCCTTATGAGGATCTGCTTACTTCTGGACACCATTACTCCTAGATGCAGCTTTTGGCTGTCAAGAAAAGTAATGGAACTGTTGGGCCATTTTCAGTAAGATGACTTCTTTCCTGGCAGACCCAAATTCTAAATCTTTCCCTTACTCCTTATAGTGCTACCAAAGTAGGCCTATTTGCTTCCCCACTCTGAAATTAAAAAATCACTTGCATAGAAAAAATGATTTTAATCATTGGACTCACTTCCCTAGGCTCCAGCATCCTACTGGTCAGATAATTTCTTAGTACTCATATGCATTTAGGGAGTTGTTTTTATAATTTTCTCCAACTTTCTTACTTAGGCTCAGAGGAAGAGTTGATCTACTTTGCCATTACAGAAGTCCACTGCTTCTTCAGATAATTCATCTATTTTTATTTTTCTCTTTTTCTGAATGTTGGTGTATCTGCTTTTATTTTCTTCATCTCTCAATGTTTCTTACAAAAATGTCCCATTACTTTAATATTCTCTGCATCTTTTTGGAAGAATTTACTAATGTGTATTTCTTTTAATTATTTTTCATCTGGAGCTTTTCTACCATTTGTCACACCTATTATGTTATTTTTTAGTTACTGGATTTTCCATACCTATTATTTCTGCTTCATTCTTTTTTTTTTTTTTCATGATTCGTTCTACTCTTTTTTTTTTCTTTAAGTTGTGATTTGGGTGAGCATTTACAGAGCAAATTGGTTTTCCATTCAACAGTGCATACATCTTAGCTTCATCCCTGGGCAAATTGTTGTCCTTTTAGTCATGTATTGTTCGCATGTACCTTCCTGGTATTATTATTGTTCACCTTATAGGCCTGCTATCATTTGCCTGAAAGTTGAGCCACAGGGGTTGAGTTCAGTTCTTGGCTTGAAGGGTGTCTGAGGGCCATAGTCTCAGGGGTATTCTTCTCTCTTATTACTTATGTTCCTTTTAATATGTTTACTGTGCTTATTTTAAGTTCTCGGTCTATTGTATTAATAATTAGGCACCTGAAACTGGTTTTTATTGTCTTCTTGGTTCATTTTTCTGCTTTGTTTTTAAGTAGTTGTATCCCTAAGTGCAAGGATTGGCCAAGGAATGGTTATTTGCAGTGGAAATGGGCAAAACTTGGACATTGTGCATATGCATGCATACTGCCTTATAACATAGGGTATGTTATAGGTGGGAAGAAAAGGGGCTGAGCTTTTTTCATACAGGAGTCTGAGGATTCTAAATTTGAACCAGGCCTTCCAGGTTGATATGAAGGTATATTTGTCAAGGTAGATCAAACATTTTAATTAATGATTTCCTAGCTTGACTAATAACTTTAAATATTTCCAAATAAAAAACTAAACTCCGTGCTATCAAGTTAATTCCGACCCATAGCAACCTCTATTGGGTTTCTGAGGCAGTAAATCTTTACAGAAGTGTATTACCCCATCTTGCTTCTGTGGAGCAACTGATGGATTTGAACCACCAACCTTCTGGTTAGCAAATGCCTTAGGTACTACACCATCAGAGCTCCATATTTACACATATGTATATGGGTTTCCATTTGTAATTTTGTGTAGACCCTGCTATTTTTAAGGGTATGCCTGGTACTAACTACTGAATGGGTCATTAAAAAAACAAACAAACTGCAGTCACTACTGTGGAGTCAGATCTGACTCATAGTGATGTCTCCTTGGGTTTTTGAGGCAGTATCACTATGGAAGTAGATTGCCCAATCTTCCTTCCGGGGAGTGGCTGGTGGGTTTGAACCGCTAATTTTCTGGTTAGCAGTCAAATGCCTTAGGTGCTATGCTACCACAGCTCCCTAAATGGGTTATAGGCATTTCTTATAAAAGAGTTTTTTAAAATTCCTATCTCATTTTTGGGAGCTCTGGTATCATAGTGCCTTAAGGCACTTGACTGCTAACCAGAAGGCTGGCGGTTCAAACCCACCGGCCACTCCTCGGAAGGAAGGTTGGGCAATCCTACTTCTGTAGTGATACTGCCTTGGAAACCCAAGGAGGGGTCGCTATGAGTCGGGGCCGACTCAACGGCAAATAACAGCAACAACAACATCTCATTTTTAATTGACATTCTAAACTTTCATATTTTAATCCTAGCAAAACATTTCTTTGGATGGTTATTGTATCCTATGTCTTTCAGACCGTGAGTAGGAAAGGAAATTGTTCTGTAATGAGTTCCCGAGAAATTCCTTCTATACTTTAATCTGATTTTTCCCTCTTACGTTTTTCATTGACTTCTGTTTTATAAATGAGTCACCAGAAATGTTGCCTCAGAGATATGGTAAAAGTCTGCTTTGAGAGTAGAACAGACCTGTGAAAACCAAGTATCTATTGAAGCTAGATTTGGATAAAATCTTGAAATTACCTCAGTATTGACTATATTAGTGAAAGACCCATGGTTGTTTTAACTGACTTTCAGTAGGAGAAACTCTTGGGAATTTGAAGAATTTCTAGATTCTCTTAAAGACTTTGGTATATCTAGTTTAGGATGGATTTATTTGAGAACAATCCTGTGTATTTTGAAAGTATGATTAATAACCATTTAAAAATTTTTGTTTTAATTTGTATATATTTAAAAGGTTTATAGTTTTCACATAATACTGAATGTTTAAAATAAAACAAAAACGAACTCATTTTAAATAGAAGCAAACTCATTTTAAATAGAAGCAAAAATTCTGCCTAGCTAGCATATTATGCACAGGCATTGTTCAGAAAAGATAATATGTTACAGTCTTCCTTATTAGGGATTTTTAAACAAAACTATGATTTGCTGGAAGGAAAAAAAACACTTTGTGTATTTATGTATAGTATTTACTTATATTCCTGCTGGATCTTAGAAGAATTCAACGTGAAAACAAAACAAAAAATACTAGTCAAGTAAAAATGAGAGAACTCGTGCTGAGTGGGAAATTGATTCTTATGATGGCAGCACATATAATGTTTATAAAGATCTGATCATACTCTTCTAGAACATTTTTTGGGGATGAAAGGCAATCAGCTAGGGTTTCTTAATATTTTTAAATAGTAACATCTTAAGGGGAAACCCAGTGCAGAATGAAGAAGACAGCTGCTGTTGTGGAGGAGGAGAGGTGCTCCCTGCTGGCACGGGCCCCACTCTTCCCCTCATCTCTCTCCCTCCACATGCCACCCTTGGATGCATGGGAGTAGTGTTGCTTTGCTGTGGATGCCACATTGTGAGCCAGCTGTCTGGAACCAGTTCACTGGGCCCCATCTGTTCTAAGTATTTGTGGCAGAATTGCTCAGGGAGTAGAAATGGATGAACCTGAGGTACTCATCATGTATTTATTCTTTATTTTATAGCTTTTCTTTCTCTCCAACAGAAGTCATGCATTTGTGCTCATTATCAAAGAGGAATCTTCCCTATTCCAGGATACGCAGACATTTAAAAGATTTGACCATTAACTAACATTTCATAAATTTTCTTTCTTTGTTCTTTTGGGAGTATTTTACTGTTTGTAATTTTTTTTTTTTTTTTTTTAAATTTTAAAAGAGAGGGCAGTGGGAATACTTTTTTTGTGTTTGTTGGTTTCCCCTTGCTTTTATTTTTCTCTAAAACTGAGTTTAAACTCATCTGTCAGTTTGTCATACTGTGGTGGCTTGTGTGTTGTTGTGAGGCTGAAGGCTGTGCCACCAGTATTTCAAATACCAGCAGGGTCACCCATGGTAGACAGGTTTCAGCAGAGCTTCCAGACTAAGACAGACTCGGAAGAAAGAAGGGGCCATCTACTTCTCAAACAATTGGTCAGTGAAAACCTTATGAATATCAGTCAAACACTTTCTGATATATCACTGGAAAACTTTATGGATAGCCCTGAAACATTGTCCTATATAATGCTAGAAGATGAGACCTTCAGGTTGAAAGGCTGGGGAAGAGCTGCCTCCTCATAGTAGAGCCAACCTTAATGATGTAGATGGAGTAAAGCTTTCAGGATCTCCATTTGCTGTTGTGGCATGTCTCAAAATGAGAAGCAACAGCTGCAAATATCCGTTAATAATGGAAATGTGGAATGTATGAAGTACAAATCTGGGAAAATTGGAAGTTGTCAAAAATGAAATGGAATGAATAGGGACTGACATCCTAGGCATTAGTGAGGTGAAATGGACTGATATTGGGCATTTTGAATCAGATGACCATATGACCTACTGTGCCTGGAATGATATATTGAAGAGAAATGACGTGGCATTCATTGTCACAAAGAATGTTTCAAGATCAATCCAGAAGTACAATGTTGTCAGTGATAGGATAATATCCATATGACTACAAGGTAGACCAGTTAATAATAGTACTATTCAAATTTATGTACCAACCACCAAAGTGGAAGATGAGGAAATAGAAGATTTTAACAACTTTTGCAGTCTGAAATTAACCGAACATGCAATCAAGATGTGTTGATTATCACTAGTGATTGGAATGCAGAAGTTGGAATCAAAGAAGAATCACCAATTGCCGGAAAATATTGCCTTGGTGAAAGAAATAATGCTGGAGATTGCATGATAGAATTTTGCAAGACCAACGACTTACTCATTGCAAATATCTTTTTATAACAACCCAAATGACAACTCTACACATGAACTTTACCAGGCAGAGTACACAGGAATCAGATCAACCACATTTGTGGAAAGAGGTGATGGCCAACTCAGTATCTTCAGCCAAAACAAGGCCAGGAGCTTACTGTGGAACAGACCATCAACTGCTCATATGCAAGTTCAAGTTGAAGCTGAAGACACTTAAGTCCACGAGAGAAAAATATGATCTTGAATATATCCCTCCTGAATTTAGAGACCATCAAAGAATAGATTTGATGCATTGAACACCAGTGATCGAAGAACAGAGGAATTGTGGGATGACATCATGAATATCACCCATGAAGAAAGCAAAAGGTCATTAAAAAGACAGGAAGAAAAGACCAAAATAGATGTCAAAGGAGACTCTGAAACTTGCCCTTGAATGGAGAGTAGCTAAAGCAAATGGAAGTAATGACAACATAAAAGAGATGAAGAAAAGATTTCAAAGAGCAGCTTGAGAAGATAAAATCAATTATTATAATGAAATGTGCAAGGACCTGGAGTTGGAAAACCAGAAGGGAAATGCTCAGCATTTCTCATGCTGAAAGAACTGAAGAAAAAATTCAAGTCTTGAGTTGTAATATTGAAAGATTCTATGGGCAAAATATTGAATGATGCTGGAAACATCAAAAGCAAATGGAAGGCATATACAGAGTCACTGTACCAAAAAGAATTGGTCAATGTTCATCATTTCAGGAGATGACCTATGATCAAGAATCAATGTACTGAAGAAAGAAGTCGAAGCTGCACTGAAGCAATTGGTGAAAAAAAGTCTCCAGGAATTGACAGAATACCCATTGAAATGTTTAAACAAACAGATGCCATCCTGGAGGCACTCACTTGGCTATGCCAAGAGATTTGGAAGACAGTTATCTGGCCAACTGACTGGAAGAAATTCACATTTGTACCCATTTCAAAGAAAGGTGAATCCCAAGGATGTAGAATTTATCGAACAATATCATTAATATCACATGCAAGTAAACTCTTGCTGAAGATAATTAAAAAATGGTTGCAGCAGTATATTGACAGAGAACTTATAGAAATGAAAGCTGAATTCAGAAGAGGATGTGAAACAAGATATCATTGCTGATGTCAGATGGATTGAGACTGAAAGCAAAGAATACCAGAAAGATGTTTACTTGTGTTTTATTGACTATGCAAAAGCATTCAGTTGTGTGGATTATACTAAATTATGGATAACATTGAGGAGAATGGGAATTGCAGAATACTTGATTGTATTCATGAGGAACCTGTACATAGTCAAGGAGGCTGTTGTTCAAACAGAACAAGGGTACACTGCATGGTTTAAAATCAGGAAGGGAATGTGTCAGTATTTTATCCATTCACCATACTTATTCAGTCTGCATGCTGAGCAAATAATCTGAGAAGCTGGACTATATGAAGAAGAATATGGCATCAGGATTAGAGGAAGACTTATTAACAACCTGCAATATGCAGATGACACATCTTTGCTTGCTGAAAATGATGACTTGAAGCACTTACTGATGAAGATTGAAGACTACTATCTGCAGTATGGATTACACCTCAACATAAAGAAAAGGAAAATCCTCACAACTAGACCAATAAGTAGCATCACGATAAATGGAAAAGATCGTAGTTGTCAAAGATTTCATGTTACTTGGTTCCACAATAAACACCAATGGAAGCACCAGTCAAGACTTCAGATGACATATTGCACTGGGCAAATCTGCAAAAAAACTTCTTTAAAGCACTGAAGAGCAAAGATGTCCCTTTGAAGACTAAGGTGGACCTAACTCAAGGCATGGTATTTTCAGTAGACTCATATCATGTGATAGCTGGACAATGAATAAGGAAGACCGAAGAAGAGTTGATACTTTTGAGTTGTAATGTTGACAAAGAATACTGAAAATACCAGAGACTGCTAAAAGAACAAAGAAATCTGTCCTGGAAGAAGTGAAACTGGAATGCTGCTTGGAAGTGAGGATGGCCAGACTTCGTTTGACCTATTTTGATCATGTTGTCAGAAAGGACCATTTCCTCCAGTAGAAGATTATGCTTAGTAAAGTGGAGGGTCAATGAAAAAGGGGAAGGCCCTCAACGAGATGGATTGATACAGTGCTGCAATGATGGGCTCAGGTATAGCAAGTATTGCAAGGCTGACACAGGATGGGACAGTGTTTCGTTCTGTTGTACACTGGGTCCCTGTGAGTCGGAGTCAGCTGGACGGCACCAACAACAATGACAAAAACTGAGGAGAGAAGTAGTAATGAGGCCAGAGAGACTTCTCTAGTCCAGCACCTTATCTCTATATTAAGCTGATTAAGACACTGTTTTCGACATGTAACCTTCCTATCTCAGAAACTTTCAAAGACTCCCTGTGGTTTTTGAATTAAGTTTGTACTCCTCTATTAGGTCTAATGGTTTCAGTCCTTATTTCCTGCTCACATCAAGCCCTAATCAAGCTACTCTTTTCTCTTTTTCCAATATGGCATGCTCATTTTTTTCTCTCTGCATTTTGGTTGTTTCCCCCTTCCTCCCGTGACCCCTCCTTGGCAACACCCAGTCTCCTTTATTTACTGTCCAAGTATTTTTTATTCCTCAGGATTCAAGTCAAACTTTTATCTATTTTAAAACCTTCCTCATTAGTGCCTCCCTCCTTTTTTTTTTTTTTAAATCTCTTTGGTGACCTGTAATATTTACTTGTATCATCATTATTTTGGTTTTTAGTTCATATGGTACTCTGAACTGCTTCATAAATGTACAGGTAAGATTGAAAGTCCTTGAGAGCAGATCTTTTGCCTTACATTTCTTTGGTTCCTCAATAAGCACAACATTGTATTCTTAATAAATATTCATGAGGTTGAAATGAAAAGAAGCAGGTATTCTGATTTCATGAAAATTGAATATATTCTAAGTTGACTTTAATTGGTGGTAATTAAGCTATTTGGTATTTGCCAAGTGGATGCTTGACTTGCAATTGATTGTTATATAATCCATTTGTTGTGAAGTTGCACAAATAAAGATTAATTGGAAAAATAAGAGTTTTTGAAAATCAAAGATAAACCATCTTACTGCTTTTAGCTACATGTGATAATTGGACTAATAGCGTTCCTAAAGTGGAAGTTTATTTTCATGAGAGAAGTACTAATTACGGTTGGCAGCATCCACAGTTGTTTACTAAAGATGTTGAAACTCTTTTATTTGTAAAAAATCCTCCCCATGATCTTGTTTGCAAAAGTATTAATTTGAATAGCAGACTCTTACTAGGTAGTGGAAAGCTATAAACAGTATCCAGCTTTTTCTTGTTACTGTTAGATGCTATTGAGTCAGCTCAGATTCACAGTGACCCCATGTAGAACAGAACGAAACATTGCCCAGTTCGCTACCATTCTCACAAACGTTGCTATGTTTGAGCCTTTTGTTGCAGCCACTGTGTCAAGCCATCTCATTGAGGGCCTTCCTCTTTTTACTGACCCTCTGTTTTACCAAGCATGATGTCTTTCTGCACGGACTGATCCCTCCAATAATATGTCCAAAGTATGTGAGACAAAGTCTCACCATCCTTTCATCTAAAAGTGCATTCTGTCTATACCTTTTCCAAGACAGACTTAATCGTTCTTCTGGCAGTCCATGGTATATTTGATATTCTTCACCAACACCATAATTCACAGGCATCAATTATTCTTCAGTCTTCCTTATTATCTAGCTTGTTGTTGTTACCTCAGGTTAGTTCAAATAATAAAAAATAGGCTTTTTGGGGCCTTTACTAAAATTAAATGAACAAAGGGCATAGGCGAGGGTTGCAGAGGCTTCTGAAGGTACCTGCATGTAAAAACATAACAGTGTTTTTTTTTTCATGGTGACTCACTGTCTGCTTAGCTTGGCACAGAGCTAATAATGATGTTTTTTCAGTGTTGGATAATAAGAATTCTTCTTAGAAGTCGTGTGTGTAGTTTATGGTCAGACTGTAAAATGATAGGGCTATTGAAATGAATCATGCAGAGAAGTATGAGAAAGGGACTTTGTTATTGAGGGAGGATGCTCCCTCAGGGATTCTATTGGGGTGGAGTTAATAAATAACAAGTCTCTCTCTTGTCATGCTCAGTAACTCGTACCTGTTTATCCTTTCATTTCAGTTTCTTTACATAGAACTTAATGTTCACTGTTAATGTTAATAACATTTTAGTTGTTGACCTGCTAATCACCTTGGTAGCTGTCATGGGCTAGATTTTAAGTGAGTCACCTTGTTAGTGATGAAACCAGCTTAAGTATCTCTTCCAAAATCTTGTTTGAAGAGAACTGATTTGGTATAAACTTAGAATTTAAATTGGAACTGCTAAGAATATGGGCATATGTGAGGCTACATATACAATGGCTGGAGGCGGCTAATCCTCCAGTTTTAAATGTAACTTAACCAGCCATATGCAGATTAAATTAAGATGTATGAGTTCTTCCAAGAAGAAAGAATGGGTTAGGTAAAGAATGTCATCATGGGGTATAGGTTGCTAAATGACTGCAGTTTCCCTTTGTCTCTAATTGTAGACAGCTGCTAGGAGAGCTCTAATGGAACACTGGGAAAGTAAAAATGAGACTTCCCTTTGCTTTGTTAGGGAACATTCATAGGAAGGTGTAGTTAGTAGCATAGTGCCTCAGGCACTTGACTGCTAATCAGAAGGCTGGTGGTTGAAACCTACCAGTCACTCCTTGGAAGAAAGATGGGGCAATCTACTTCCGTAGTGATACTGCCTCGGAAACCCAAGGAGGGTTCGCTATGAGTCAGGTCTGACTCGACGGCATATAACAACAACAACAAAGTACCCTAAAGCATTTCAAACATCAAGAAAAGCATTCAGAGGTGAAGTGTGGTCTAGAGAGCTCGGGATTTTTCTTGTTGAAGGGATAAAATATACTCCTTGGAAGGGAAGAATGGGCAGTCTACTTCCCTAGCGATACCACCTCAGATACCCAAGGAGGGGTCACTATGAGTTGGATCCGACTTAACGGCAGTGAGCTTGGTTTTTGGTTTTTTTAGCATGAAACTTGAAGAAGTAAATATTGTGAGAATACAGTTTCATGAATTTTATTGGATAACTAATTATTACTTTATGCCAAGTTATACTTAGATTTTTAAATAAGTATTTTTAAGAAGTATAACTGTTTTTTAATATTTGTTTTATTCATGTTTATATTTTTATTTGATACCTCCTTGGAGAGCTCTGGTGGCGTAGTGCCTAAGACGTTTGACTACTAACCAGAAGGCTAGTGATTGAAACCCACCAGCCGCTCCTCAGAAGGAAGATTGGGCAATCTACTTATTTTATTTTATTTATTTATTACTTTTATTTTATTATTTTTTTTAAATTGTGATTTGGGTGAAAGTTTACAGAGTAAATTAACTTTCCATACAGCAGTTCACACACATGTTGTCTCATGACATTGACTACAATTTACCCCAATGCAACAGCTCCCCTCCCACTTCCTCCTAGTAGTTACCTATTCCCTGTGTCCATCCCTCCATGCACTCCCACCCCTGAACTGTCTCCCTGTGCATAAACAGCCCTTTTTTCTCCCATGATAGTTCTCTCCAACAACTGTGTCTACCTCAGGTAAATGTTCAACTCCTATACTTGTCTTTTGTTTGGCTGGAAGCCACAGGTGTGGGTTCAATTCCAGACCTGAAGGGCAGCTAGGGGCCATAGTCTCAGTGGTTCCACCAGGCTCTATCAGAGCAGCAAACCTGTCCCCCCTCTCTTTTTTTTTTTTTTTTTAAATGATTTTGTGTTTTATTCCACATTGTTCTCCCTCTCTATCAAGGATTTCCTACATAGATCCCCCTCCGAGTGGTTGACAGTGGTAGCTGGGCACCATTTAGTTCTTCTGGTCTCATAGTCATACAGGCTGCGGATCGCATGGTGTACCAGTTGCGAGGGCTAATTGTTTCCATGAATCCTTGGTTTTCTTCATTCTTCTTTGCTCTGGTCAAGGAGAGACCCATCGTTGCATCTAGATGGTTGCTTGCAAGCTTTTAAGATCCCAGTCGCTACTTGCCAAAGTAGGAGGTGGAACAATGTTTTTTTGTGTAGTATGTTATGGGCAATCTAGTTTTGTAGAGATACTGCCTCAGAAGCCCAAGGAGAGGTCGCTATGAGTCAGATCCAACTTGACAGCATTGAGTTTGGTTTTTTTTGAAGGGCAGATAAAACCATTCATAATTGAAGTTGCAAACCTAAAGTTGAAAATTGTTGGTAAGATTAGTTCATAATTAAGAGATGAGCCCACTCCCCCACCACATTCTCAGGAAGCACAGTTACATACTTATAAACAGATTTTAAACTTAAAGGCTCACTAAACATCACGCCCAAATCTCTCCTGTCTGTAAATTCATCTATGATGACTAATCTCAGATACTTGTATTTATTTATTTGTTTATTTTTAAATTGTGATTTGGGTGAAAATTTACAGAGCAAATTCACTTTCCATGCAGCAGTTCACATATACTTTGTCTCATGACATTGACCGCAATTCATCACAATACAACAGTTCCCCTCCCACTTCCTCCCAATAGTCACCTCTTCCCTGTGTCCATCGCTCCATGCACCCCTGCCCCCTGAGCTGTCTCCCTGTGCATAAATAGCCCTTCTTTCTCCCATGATTGTTCTCTCCAAAGAGTGAGATACCTGTATTTTTATCTACACATAAACTACCCCCAACTTTACTTCAATATTCCCTTTATCCTTTTGAGTTGAGTTGACACTTAGATGCCTAACCTTTTACCCCCCAGTAAAGCATGTAATGTTAAACACATGCATTTGCACATACTGAAGAGCATATGGACAGAAAGGAGAGAAAGGCTATGGTGTGTTAGATAGGGGACTGTATGTAGAGATTACTGTGTGGCAGGTTTTTTTTTTTTTTTTGTGATTTGGGTGAAAATTTACAGAGCAAATTTGCTTTCTATACAGCAGTTCACATACACTTTGTCTCATGACATTGACTATAATTTACTACAACGCAACAGCTCCCCTCCCACTTCCTCCCAATAGTTACCTATTCCCTGTGTCCATCTCTTCCTGCACTCCTGCCCCCTGAGCTGTCTCCCTGTGCATAAGCAGCCTTTCTTTCTCCCATGATTGTTCTCTCCAAGGAGTGTATTTACTTCAGGTAAATGTTCAACTCATATGCCTATCTTTTGTTTGGCTGGAAGTGTGTGGCAATTTTGAATAGAAAAAATGGAGGGTGATTTGAGAGATGATGAGTTAATTGACTACAGATTGTTATGTTAAGTGTCATTGAGTGAGTTCCAACCGACCCTGTGTACAACAGAATGAAACCCTGCCCAGTCCTGTGCCATCCCCACAACAATTGCTGTTTCAGCCCATTGTTGCAGCCACATTACAGTTTACTGATTGTTGGCATTTATTAGTTGAGGGGCTCTCAAGTCCTCTAACTATAAGTAGCCTGATTTAGATTAGTCTGTAAATGAACGGATTACTTGGTCTGAGACCAACGGTTGAGAATAGTAGTAATCCTAATAGATGGAAAAAGATGGAAGTACTTTAGTGCTAATTCAAGATAATTGAGAAATTTACCTGTTACTTTCTGTTTGAACATAAGATTTTCTATATTCAGGACTATTATGTGTGACAGAATTGAGTTAAAGGATATTTTGAATAAATGAAGTGAAATGATCTATATATTAGGGTGTCTAAAACATTTTGGAAAAAGTGTTTTATAAGTGCTAATAATTTTTAGGAGTAAAGATAATCAGTGTATCCATTAAGACCTGTTGTATGGAGTTTATTTATGCGTTAAATCTTTGGTCACTGAAGAGTGGAAATTTTGACCTGGCTCTCTTGCCAGTGTGTGGGGCTCACTCTGCTTTCTTCCTTGTTTGCATAGATGGCATCAGTTTTCTCTCTGCATCAAGCGGTAGATACTATTTTTTCCTCTTTGAAGGAAGAAAGTGAGATTTGGAGCCAGAAGGATTTATGCAAACAATATATAATTAATTCTCTTTAATTTTTATTATATCCTTTCATTCATCATTGTCTACAAAATGAAAGCTAAAGTCAGTATCACATTCAAAGTTCTGTCTGTGTTGATAGTTCTTAGCTCTGGATGCCTGTTAAATTAACATAGGGGAACTTTTTTTTAACATACCAAGCAGAGAGCTTTAGGCATCTGAGTTATATTTTTACTCTATTCTCCTGCCTCATTGAGAATTTGTATGAATTTAGAATTTTAAGATATACTACGGATCATCTTGTTTGTTTCTGCAAAAAATTCTGTTGTGATTTTGATTGGGATTACATCGAATCACATTAAGATTCTGATTAGTTTATGGACAATTGACATTTTAACAATATTAAATCTCCCATTTCATGAACATGATATATGTTTCTATATAAGTCTTTCATTTCTTTCATCAGTACTTTGTATATAAAAATAAAATTGATTTTTTATTGTGATTTAGGTGAAAGTTTACAGAGCAAGTTCATTTTCCATATAGCAGTTCATACACATTTTGTTTCATGACACTGACTGAAATTCCCCACAGTGTAACATTTGTCTTCAGCTTTCTCTCTGTAGTTACCTGTTCCCTGTGTCCTTCCTTCCCATGCATTCCTGTTCCCTGAGCTTTTTTCTTGTGGAAACACTGCCCTACTGTTCTCCCACAATCGATCACTCCAAGGAGTGTATCTACCTGATGTAAATGTTCACTTCATATGCCTGTCTTTCATTTGGCTAGAGGCCACAAGAGTGAGTTCAGTTCCAGACCTGAAGGGTAATTAGGGGCCATGTCTTGGGGGTCTCACCAGCCTCTGTCAGACGATTAAACCTGGTCTTTTTTTATGATTTTGAATTTTATTCCACATTGTTCTCCCACTCTATTCAGGATCTCCTGCACCAGTCTCCCTCTGAGTGGTTGATAGTGGTAGCCAGGCACCATCTGGTTCTTCTGGTCTCATCGTCATGTAGGCTGAGGATCGCATGGTCTACCAGTTTCTTGTACTAATTGTTCTCATGTGTTTTCAGTTTGCTTCATTCTTCTTTGCTCTGGATGAGGAGAAACCCATTGTTGAATCTAGATGGTTGCTTGGAAGCTTTTAAGACTCTAGTCACTACTCACCAAAGTAGGATGTAGAACAATGTTTTTGTGTAGTGTGTTATGTCAGTTGAGCTTGGTCCCCTGCAACTGTGGTCCTGGGCCTACAGGGACAATTCTTCCCTCCCTCAGGCTTAGTGGCTGTGGCCAAGAAATCATGACAGCCTTGCCCCTTTTCAGCTCTACTGTGCACCTGGACATTCTTATAGCATGTACAAATATGCTTGTAGAAACGTTGTCTGCCAACCCTGTACATGGTCATGGACACTCTCCCCCCTGCCTAGACATACCTGATCATTCAGCCTGTCCACCCATCTATTTACCTGTAGATCAATGCTTGTCATCACTGACAGTGCAGTACTGTACATACAAAAGGGTTCCTCCTTGTAGTCTATACCTCCCATGTACCTCTCTATGTCTTCCTCTTCCTCAGTGCCACCATGGTGATCACTCACTTTTGGTACGTTTCCCTTCTCTTCACCCAAATCAATACTTGTCTCTACCTATCTAGTAATGTTCCCTCCACTCCCCTCCCATCTCTAGTAACCAACAAAGAAAATTTCCTTCCATATGTAAACCTTTCCTTGACTTTTTACAATAATAGACTAATACAATATTTGTCCTTCTGTGATTGACTTCTTTCACTCAGCGTAATGTCCTCTAGGTTTGTTCTGGTTACCTAGTGCTGCTCTGACAAGAAGTATACAACAAATAGGATGACCTTAACAAATAGGAGTTTATTTTTACAATTTGGAGGCTTTAAGTCCAAGTTCAAAGTGCCAGGCTCTAGGGGCTGGATGAAAGCCCCTCAACCTTGGGGTCCAGCTCTACCTTCTGCTCCCGGCCCATCGGGGCTAGAGGCGTTTCTTCATTTAGACAGCTGCTGAGGCTGAGAAGTCCCAAGGTTTACAAGTAAAAAGACACAGTCCCAATGTTACCAGACCACATGGCAGGCCATTAACTTAAGTCTATTGTATGTCCCAAGGTCAGCAGAGCATAGTAGGCTGCTGAGCAATGACATGGCTACATGCAGAGTCCAAGCGTGCCATAGGCTTGAGACCATTCCCAAGGCTTCTCCTTATATACAGGAAGTGGACCACATCCCAAAGGCAGCTGCTCAGCTGCTTGCAGTAGATCCCACCATGGAGTTGATTGTCAGTCTCATCATGGGGAATAACTATCACCAGCTGCCCAGCCCCTCAACAAGGCCCAGCCAAGTTGACACACAAACATAACTACCACAAGGTTCATCCACGTTATGCAGATTCTACATTATTCTTTAGGGTTGCTTAGTATTCCATTGTGTGTGCATACCACAGTTTGATTATCCATTCTTCTGTTGATGGGCACTTAGGTTGTTTTTATCTCTTTTGCTGTGATGAAGATGGGTGTGCATATATCTGTTTTTGTCTTGGCTTTCACTTCTTTAGGTTATATAACTAGTAATTGGATTGCTGGATCAAATGGTATTTCTAATTCCATCTTTTAAAGGAATCGCCATACTGCTTTCCATAGTGGTTGTATCATTTCAGTCCCACCAGCAGTGTATTAGAGTCCCGCTCTCTCCACATCCTTGCCAGTATTTGTTATTTTCTGTCTTGTTGAACTTTGCTATTAATTCTGGGACCAGATGGTATCTCATTGTTGTTTGACTGGCATCTCTCTGATGGTTGATGATCATGAATATTTCTTTACCTGTTTGTTGGCCACCTGAATATCTTCTTTGGTGAAGTATCTGTTCATGTCTTCTGCCCATTTTTTAAATTGGATTGTTTGTCTTCTGTTGGAGTATTGAGGTTTTTATAAATTCTAGAGATAAGTCCCTTCCTTGTCTGGTATATT
Source organism: Orycteropus afer afer (assembly GCF_000298275.1). NCBI lineage: Eukaryota > Metazoa > Chordata > Mammalia > Tubulidentata > Orycteropodidae > Orycteropus > Orycteropus afer. Next base: position 13,350,933 of record NW_006921645.1, on the reverse strand, counting down.
GTTGCCGAATATTTTTTCCCAATCTATAGTTTCTCTTTTTATTCTTTTGGAGAAATCTTTTGAATCATATAAAAGTTAAATTTTTAGAAGGTTCCTATCATCTAGTTTCTCTTACGCTGTTTGTGCATTTTGGGTTATGCTTGATAGTCTATTTATGCCATATATTTGTTGTTGTTGTTGTTTGCTGTCGAGTCGGCCCCGACTCATAGCGACCCCTCCTTGGGTTTCTGAGGCAGTATCACTACGGAAGTAGGATTGCCCAACCTTCCTTCTGAGGAGTGGCTGGTGGGTTTGAACTTCCAGCCTTCTGGTGAGCAGTCAAGTGCCTTAGACACTATGCTACCAGAGCTCCTATATTAGGGTCCCTAAATTTGCATCTGTTTTTTCCTTGAGGAACTTTATAGTTTTAGGTTTCATATTTAAGTCTTTGATCCATCTGGAGTTATTTTTTATATATAGTGTGAGGTAAGGATTTTACTTCATTTTTCTTCAGTGGATATCCAGTTTTGCCAGCACCATTTATGAAAGAGATGGTTTCATCCCCATTTATTTGGAAGTTGGCCCTTTATCAAAAATCAGCTGACCATAGGTTGATGGATTTGTTTCTGGGTTCTCAATTCAGTTGCACTTGTCTGTGTGTCTGTCATTGTACCAGTACCAGGCTGTTCTGACTATTGTGGCTATACAGTAGGTTTTGAGATCTGGGAGTGAGAGACCTCCTACTTTGTTCTTCTTCAGTAGTACTTTGCTTATTTAAGGTCTCTTTCCTTTCTATATAAAATTAGTGATTTTTTTCCCCCCATTTCCTTAAAGAATGCCAATGGTATATGGATTTGGGATTGCATTGAATGTATAGTTTGCTTTGGGTAGTACTGGCATTTTCACAATGTTCAATCTTCTTATCCATGAGCATGGTATGTTCTTCTATTTATGTAGATCTCTTATGGTTTCTTGAAGTAGTGTTTTGTAGTTTTCTTTGTACAGGTCTTTTGTATCCCTGGTGAGATTTATTCCCAAGTATTTTATTTTTTTGGTAGTTGTTGTAAATGATATTGATTTCCTTTTCAGCAATCTCTTTGCTGGTGTAAAAGAATCCAACAGATTTTTGTATGTTGTTTATGTATCCTGACACTATGCTAAATCTCTCAATTAGTTCCAGTAGTTTTCTTGCTGAGTCTCTTGGGTTTTCTATGTGTAGGAATAGATCATCAGCAAATAGGGATAGTTTGACTTCTTCTTTACCAATTTGGATGCCTTTGATTTCCATTTCTTGTCTTACTGCCCTGGCTATGACTTCCAATACAGTGTTGAACAGAAGTGGTGATAGAGGGCATCCTCATTTTGCTTCTTGTTCTCAAGGGGAATAGTTTCAGTCTCTCTCCTTTCAGAATAATGTCAGCTCTTGGTTTTGTATATACACTCTTTATTATGTTGAGGAATTTCCCTTCTATTCTTATTTTTCTGAGAGTGTTTTTTTTAAAATCAGGAATGGTTTTGGATTATGTCAAGTGCCTTTTCTGCATTGATTGATATGATCATGTAGTTCTTTCATTTATGTGGTGGATAACATTGTTTGTTTTTGTAATGTTGAACCATCCTTGCATACCTGGTATGAACAGCCTTAAAAACTAAAACCAAACTCACTGCTGTTGAGTCGGATCCAACTCATAGTGACCCCTCCTTGGGTTTCCGAGGCGGTATCTCTGTGGAAGTAGATTGCACAGTCTTCCTTCTGAGAAGTGGATGGTGGATTTGAACCACCAGGCTTCTGGTTGGCAGTCACATGCCTTAGGCACTACACCACCAGAACTCCTATGAACAATCCTGGTCATAATTTATTATTTTTTATGAACAGTCTTGCTCATAGTTCATTATTTTTTTTTAATATAGTGTTGGAGTTTATTGGCTTGGATTTTGTTGAAGATTTTTGAGTCTGTATTCAGGAGGGATATTGGTCTGTAATTTTCCTTTTTAGTGATGCCTTTGTGTGGTTTTGCTATCAAGGTTATACTTGCTTCATAAAGTGAATTTGGGAGGATTCCATCCTTTTCTGCATTCTGGAATGGTTTGAGTAGGATTGGTGTCAGCTCTTCTCTGAATGTTCGATAGACTTCTCCAGTCAAATTGACTGGGCCAGGACTTTTTTTGTTGGTAACTTTTTTATGACCTGTTCAATTACTTCTTTTGTTAGGGTTCTATTAAAATTTCCCACCTCAGTCTGTGTTAGTTTACATAAGTAGTAAGTTACTAGAAATCTGTGCCTTTCTTTTAGATTTTCAGATTTATTGGAGTACAGTTCTTCATGTTGTTGTTGTTGTGTGCTGTGTAGTCAGCCCTGACTCATAGCGACCCCGCCTTTGATTTCCAAGGCAGTATCACTATGGAAGTAGATTGCCCAACCTTCCTTTCGAGGAGTGGCTGGTGGGTTTGAACTGCCAGCCTTCTGGGTAGCCGTCAAGTGCCTTAGGCACTACACTACAGTTCTTCATAGTATCTTGATATTATCCTTTTTATTTCAGGTGGTTCTGTTGTGATGTCACCCAATTTGTTTCTTATTCATTTTATATGTATTCTCTCCCTCTTTTCCTTTGTTAAGATTGTCAGTGGTTTTTCATTTTTATTAATCTTTTCAAAGAACCATCTTTTAATTTTTTTCTATTATCTGTTTTATTTGTTTCTGCTTGAATCTTTATTTCTTTTCTTCTGGTGACTATAGCCTTTTTTTGCTCCTTTTTTTTTAAATTGTAGGAGATTGTGGATTAGGATGTTTGTTTTGGCTGTTTATTCTTTTTTGATGTGTGCATTTATTGCTATAAATTGGCCTCTGATTATTGCTTTTGCTGTGTCTCAAAGATTTTGGTATGTTGTGTTTCCATTCTCATTTGATTCAAGGAATTTTTTATTTCTTCTGTTACCCAGTTGCTTATAAGGAGGGTGTTACTCAGTTTCCATGTGTTTTCTCTTTTTCCATTAATCTTCCTATTGTTGATTTCTAATTTATAGCATTGTGATCTGAGAAGATGCTTTGCATTATTTCAGTGTTTTTTATTTTATTGAGGTTTGCTTTGTGGCCTAACATATAGTCTATCCTGGATAATGTATACTGGAAAAGAATGCATATTGTGCTGTTACTGGGTAAAGTGCTCTGTAGATGTTCGTAAGGTCAAGTTGGTGGATTGTATTGTTTAGTTCTTTTGCGTCTTTGTTGAGTTTCTTTCCAGTTGTTTTATTTTTGATTGAAAGTGGTGTATTAAAGTCTCCTTGTATTATTGTGGAGTCATCTATTTGTCTTTTTAATTCTGTTAATATCTGATGTATTTATTTTGGGGCTCTTACTTTGGGTGTGTAGATACTTATTATGGATTTGTTTCCTTTGGTAGTTTATATCTTAAAGTCAATTTCATCAAAAATTAAAATCACCACTCCTGCTCTTTTTTTTTTTTTTTAATTTTTATTGTGATTTGGGTGAAAGTTTACAGACCAAATTCATTTTCCATGTAGCAACTCACATACACTTTGTCTCATGACATTAACTGCAATTTCCCACAATGCAACAGCTCCCCTACCACTTCTTCTCTGTAGTTATTTCTTCCCTGTGTCCTTCCTTCCCATGCAGTTCTGTCACAAGCTGTCTCCCTGTACATACACAGCCCTTCTATTCTCCTATGATTGATCTCTCCAAGGAATGTACTACTGAATGTAAATGTTCAGCTCATTGCCTGTCTTTTGTTTGGCTGGAAGGCACAGGAGTGGGTTCAATTCCAAACCTGAAGGGCAGCTAGGGGCCATAGTTTCAGGAGTTCCACCAGGTTCTATCAGACCAGCAAACCTGGTCTCCTGAACCCCCCTTTTAAAAAAAAAAAATAATGATTTTGAGTTTTATTCTACATTGTTCTCCAGCTTGATCCAGGATCTCCTATATAGATTCCCCCTCCAAGTAGTTGATAGTGGTAGCCAGGCACCATCTAGTTCTTCTGGTGTCATAGTCATATAGTGTGCCAGTCATTTGGACTAATTATTTCCATGTGTCTTTGGTTTTCTTCATTCTTCTGTGGTCTGGATGAGGAGAGACATACCGTTGTATGTAGATGGCTGCTTGCAAGCTTTAAAGATCCCAGTTGCTACTCACCAAAGTAGGATGTGGAACATTGTTTTTGTGTAGTATATTATGCTAATTGTGCTTGATGTCCCCTGCAGCCATGGTTCTGAACTCCTACTCTTTTTTGATTGCCATTTGCTTGATAACTCTTTCCAACCTTTGATTTTTTTAGTGTATTGTTGTCTTTGTCTCTAAGGTGTGTCTCTTATAGAGAGCATATTTATGGTTCATATTTCCTTATCTAGTCTGCAACTCTCTGTCCATTGAGTGGTGCAATTAATCCATTTGCATTCAGTGTAATTATTGACAAGTATGAATTTGTTGCTCTCATTGTGTTAATGTGTTTTTTGTGATGTTACTGATTTCTTTGTACCATATAATTTTCTGTGCTGAGCTCATTCTGTTTGAATTGTTATATAATTTCCTTTGTTGCTGTTGTTCTAGTATTAGTCATCTTTTGTATTTTCATTTGAAGGTTTGTTATTTTTCTTTGAGTTACCTTGTGATTTATAATTTATATTACAAATTTTATATATTTATATTATAAATTTTATATAATACTATAAGTATTATATAATTACTATAATTTATATAAAATTTTTATAACTCCCCAAGTTTAGAACAATCTGTTCTGTCTTACAGTTATCTTGACTTCTTCACCATTTGGAAGTTCTGTAACTACAGTTTTCCCCTCTTTTTGATTTGTAGCTGTCCTCATTTGCTAGTTGATGTCTCTGGTACACATCTCTTATAAAGTTGGCCTGGTTTTGACAGATTCCCTTAATTTTTGCTTATCTGGAAATGTCCTAATTTAACCATCATATCTGAGGGATAGTTTGGCTGGGTATATAATTCTTGATTGGAAATATTTTTTCTTTCATAATTTTATATATACCATCCCATTGTCTTCTCACCTGTATGGTTTCTGCCCAGAAATCAGAGCTTAGTCTTATTGGTTGCCCATTATAGGTAACTTTTCCTTTTTCCTGTGTTGGTTTCAGGATTCTTTGTCTTTGTCATATGTCTTGGTGATTTTCTTTTGGGGTCTGTCCTGTTTGGGGTTCATTGAACTTCCTGAATGGCTATACTCTCTTCTTTAGTCATATCAGGGAAATTCTCTTATAAGAAATCATCAATATTTTTCTTTGTGATTTTATTATTTTCCTAAATCTGTCTTCTTTTTATTGGATTCTACTCTTTTGCCCATTAAATGTTATCTGTTTCTGAAATTTTAGTATTTATCTGTATTTCTATCTGTGGATTTGTGTCAATTCTAATTTTTCATTTAATTTATCAATCTATTCTTGGGTTTCCTTCCAAATTGTTCTAGGGCTTTGTCTGTGTTTTCCTTAAGTTTGTCAGTGTTTTTCATGATCTGTCTCTCAATCCATTGATAGTACCTAAATATAATTCTTTTGAAATCCTTGTCAGGAAGTACCAGTGCTGCTGCTTCTTCAGGAATGTTGTTTGGTTTCCTATCCTGTTCCCATATTTCTACTACTTTATCTTGCTTTTTTGTGTGGACTGTGATGGTCTCTTGTTTCCTAGACATTGTGTCATTGAATTTATGTTTAATTGGGGATTGTATGTTGGTGTAATTTGCCCAATATTTTTGTTTTCTTTGTATGTATCTGAATAAAAAGGGTCATGTGCTCCTCTCTTCACTAGTTGGCAGCACTTATGCACTCACCACTTGTCTCCTGGTGGGTATGATAGAGAATGAGAGTGGGTGCACAGATCTCTGTTAGGGGTTTTTTGAAGAGTAGTTAAGGGTGAGTTGAGTTCATACTCAGTGTCATGTATTGTTGGCCAGATGGTATAGAAGAAAATGTTGGGCCTCACTCAGTAGGTAGGGCTGCAGTAGGTGCAAGTCTGGTTGGGTGGTATGGGCATGGTTGCTGTCTTCTGCTCAGTTAGGGAAAAATAGCAATCCAAAAAACAACCATATAAGGAAGAACAAGAGGCCAAAAAACACACACTGCATAAACATACAGAAACAGTCAACAAAAAGAGAAAGAAAAATGTAATAAATGAAAATAAATATTTAAAGAAATACTTTAAAAGAGAAAAGAAATATAAGTAGGTAAAGATTAAAAAAAAAAAAAAAAAAAAAAACCAACCAAAATATCTGGGAGAGGAGGGGAACAAAAGAAAAGAGCCTAGAGTAAAAGAATAATAAAGAATAAAATGACAAAAATGCAGAAAGAAATACAAGCATTAGGAAGAATCACTGGAAAGAAAAAAAGATGTGAACCAAGAAAAAGGAAAACCAAAAACTAGAGCCTGAAGGGGAAATGAAAGTATAAGAAAAGAAGGGAAAAGAAAATAAAAGAAAAAGAAGAAGAAGAAGAAGAAGAATTGAAAAATAAGGAAACAAAACAAAAGAACAAATTGGTGTGGGGGGGCAGGTGAGGCAGGGCACCGGGGCTCTGTCATAGGAAAGAGACTGGGATGGAATTCCTGCTGGTCCAGAAGGTGAGTGGAGATTGGAGATGCCTGTACCTCCGCTCACCAAGAGGATGTGGGGTATATGAGTATTAAGTGTAATATTGAACCTTTTCCAGTTGTTACCCTCCAGCATATCTGTGGTGTCCTTGGCAAGCCTAACCTATTGTTAGGTCCCTGGGATCTGAACGAGAATGCTGCCACTTTCAATATCCAAAATGATTGCACTATTGTAAATATTCAAAATGGCTACACCCTCTGGACAGCCAAAAGTCCACTGTTTAGTTTGTTTCCTTCTTTGATGTTTCCCTTTTCAGTCGTTAGCCACCAGTGCAGTTGTTCGTGTAGCCCTTGGTGAGCGGGGCCAATTTTTAGGTAAATTCTCAGGTCCTAACCCCACTTGGAAATAGTCAGACTTTCTGTGTGTCAGGGAGCTGAAAGTCTGCAGCTCCATTTGTCTCCTTATTCACTCTTTTCATTCAGGTTTTTCTACTAGGTAGTGTTTCATCCACTTCTGTATCCTTCCTTTCAAAGCTCAAGGCTCCAGGATTGTTTCCTGTATCTGTGTCAATTGATTTCTTTTGTCTTTATTGAAAGAGGTCTGTGTAGTTTGTCTGTGTATTCTGCCATCTTAATGGAAGTCTCAAAATTGATTTTTTTTGTATGTTGATCTTAGTATTCTGTAACTTGGCTAAACTCATTACAATTTTTTGATAGATTCTGTAGCTTTTTTTGTTTGTGCCCATTGTTGTAGTCACTGTGTAAACAGTGGGCTCAAACATAGCAATGATTATGTGGATGGCCCAGGACTGGGTGGTGGTTTATTCTTTTGTCCATAGAGTTGCTCTGAGTTTGAACTGACTTGCCATCATAATAAGGCATCATCATCATAATAAAAACAACCTAACTTTTTTTGTAGGTTCTTAGAGATTTTCTACAGAGATAACCATATTGTCTGGAGTTGAATTTTTTCCTTTCCAATCCATTAGCTTTTTTCCCCCCTTTTTGTTGTCTCACTGTAACAGCTGGGTATGCAGTTTACTGGGAGTGGAGAACAGTCAGCCTTGGCTTGTTCCTGATTTTAATGGGAAACTTCTCAATCTGTCATCAAATAGGATGTTAACTATTTTGTGTGTTTGTTATTAAAGATGCCCTTTATCAGATTGAAGAAGTTCTCTTCCTACCTTTTTTAGTGTATGTATCAAGAATGGATGTTAAATTATATATGCATTTAGATGATCATATGGCTTTTCTGTTTCAGTCTGCTGAAATGGTGAATTATGTTAATTGGTTTTCATATATTGAACCTGTCTTACATTCCTGGGATAATCCCCCTACACCAGGTCATGATTGTTATGCATTTTAAATATTACTACATTTGTTTGATAACATTTTGAAAATTTTTATGACTCTGTTGATGAGGAATACTGACTTGTACTTTTTTTGTTGTAATGTCTTTGTTTTTGGTATTAGAATAATACTGTCCTCGTAAAAAGTGTTGGGAAGTGGTCCATCCTGGCTGTTACCTGGCTGATTAAGTGTAAAAAGGCAGTTGTTTCTTTCTTAAATGTTTAGAATTTGCCAGTACAGTACTCTGGATTAGAAGTTTTCTGTTTTGGAAGGTTTTAACATACAAATTAAATTTCTATAATGGATATGGGTCTATTCAGGTTATCTGTTTCTTCTTGAATGAGATTTAATAGTTTGTATTTTTCAAGGAGTGCTGTTGTTAGGTGTTGTAGTAGTTAAGGTGGTGTGTCAAATTAACTGGGCCATGGTTTAGAGTGGCTTGGCGACTGGATGTAGTTGGATGAGATTGTAATTATTTCCTGGTAGAATCTCCTGTGAGCAGCTGGGTAGTTGAAGGGGAGTTACTTTTGGGATGTGGCTGGCTTCCAGTATATAAGGAGAAGATTTAAGAAAGGTCTCTAGCTTGGCCATGTTGCCTGCCCGTCTTGGAAATGTTCCTGGACTTGAACCAGTGGGCTGCCATGTTGCCATTTTACCATCTGATCTTGGTTTAGTCAGCCTCAGCAGCCAGTAGCTTCATGAGTCAGAAGAAGCCTTCAGCTCCAGTGGGGCTGGAACAAAAGGTAGAGCTAAAGGCCAAGGTCAAAGTGCCTTCACTCAACCCCTAGAGCCGGCACTCTGAAATCAGACTTATAGTCTCCTGAACTGTCAGAGAATAAAATCTTTGTTTAAGCTGTCCATCGGTAGTATTTCTGTTTTTGGCAGCGCTAGAGAACTAAAGTGGCTTTGAGTCTGTTGTGATTCAAAGAGACCCTATGTGCAAAACAATAAAGCAGTGCCTGGTCCTGTGCCACCCTCAGAATTATTGCTGTTTGTACCCATTCTTCTTTTTTTAAATTGTGATTTGGGTGAAAGTTTACAGAGCAAATTAATTTTCCATACAGAAATTCATACACATTTTGTCTCATGGCATTGACTGCAGTTCCCCACAGTATAATAACTCTCTTCCCACTTCCTCCTCATAGTTACCTCTTCCCTGTGTCCTTCCCTCCCATGCACTACTACCCCCCCCCCCCAGGCGGTCTCCCTGTGCATCCACTGACCTTCTGTTCTCCCATGGTTGATCTTTCCAAGGAGTGTATCTACCTGATGTAAACATTCAGGCCATATTCTTGTCTTTTACGTGGCTGGAAGGCACAGAAATGACTTCAGTTCCAGACCTGAAGGTTGACTAAGTCTCAGGGATTTTGCTTGGGTCTATCAGATCAGCAAACCTGGTCTTTTTATTTATTTATTTATTTTAAATTATTTACTTATTTCTATGATTTTGAGTTTTGTTCCAAATTGTTTTCCCACTCTATCCAGCATCTTCTACACAGATCCCCCTCTAAGTGGTTGACAGTGGTAGCCGGGCACCATCTAATTCTTCTGGTCTCATGGTCATATAGGCATGGTGTACCAGTCTCTTGGGCTAATTGTTTCCATGTATCTCTGGTTTTCTTCATTTTTCTTTGCTCTGGGTGAGGAGAGCCCCATCATTGCATCTAGATGGTGGCTTGCAAGCTTTTAAGATCCCAGACTCTTCTCCCCAAAGCAGGATGTGGAACAGTGTTTTTGTGTAGTATTTTATGCCAATTGAGCTTGATGTAACCTGCAACCAAGTGCTACCCCACAGGTCCAGCTATTCGCTTTCTTCGAATAGCTGGCTGTGGCCAAGCAGTCACAACAACCTTGTCCCTTGTCAGCTCTACTATATACCTGAACATTCTGATAGCACATACAAATACACTTGAAGAAACAATTGTCTTCCAGCTTTATACATGGTTATAGGTCATAGGCACACTCCCCACTGCCTAGACATACCTGTCCACCCATTTATCTACCCATAGATCAATGTTTGACATCACTGAAAATGCAGTACTATATGTGTAAAAGGGTTCATCTTTGTTGTCTGTACCTCCCATGTAACCTCTCTATGTCTTCCTCTTCCTCAGTGCCACTGTGTTGATCACTCATACTTGCCCTTCCCTTCACCCAAATGAATACTTGTCTCTGTCTAGCAGTGTTCCCTCCCCTCCCCTGGTAACCAAAAAAGGAAGTTTCATTCCATATGTAAATCTTTCCTTGACTTTTTACAATAGTAGACTAATATAGCATTTGTTCCTTCTGTTGATTGACTTATTTCACTCAGCATAGTGCTCCAGGGAGCTCTGGTAGCATAGTGCCTAAGGCACTTGACTGCTAACCAGAAGGCTGGCGGTTCAAACCCACCAGCCATTCCTCAGAAGATGGGGCAATCTACTTCCGTAGTGATACGGTCTCAGAAACCCAAGGAGGGGTCGCTATGAGTCAGGCCCGACTCGATGGCAAATAACAACAACAACAGCAATAATGTTCTCCAAGTTCATCCATGTTATGCGGTCTTCTGCAGAGTCTACATTAGTCTTTAGAGTTGCGTAGTATTCCATTGTGTGTATATACCATAGTTTGGTTATCCATTCCTCAATTGATGGACACCTAGGTTGTTTTCCATCTTTTGGCTATTGTAATTAGTGCTGCGATGAACATGGATGTGCATATGTCTGTTCTTGTCATGGTTCTCACTTCTTTAGGATATATACCTAGTAATAGAATGGCTGGCTCAAATGGTATTTCTAATTCCAACTTTTTAAGGAATTGCCATACTGCTTTCCACAATGGTTGTATCATTTGACAGTCCCACCAGCAGTGTATGAGAGTCCCAATCTCTCCACATCCTTGCCAGCATTTATTTTCTGTCTTGTTCAGCTTTGCTATTTGCCCTAGAGCGGGTGTCTCATTATTGTTTTTATCTGTGCCTCTCTAATGGCTAATGAACATTTCTTCCTGTGTGTTTGGCCACTTGAATATCCTCTTTGGTGAAGTGTCTATTCATGTCTTCTGCTCATTTTTAAATTGGATTCTTGATCTTTTCATTGGGTCTTCTGCCCATTTTTTAATTGGATTGTTAATTTTTTTGTTGTTGAGGTATTGGAGTTTTCTATAAACTTTAGATGTAAGTCCCTTGTTAGATATGTCATTGCTGAATATTTTTTCCGAGTATGTAGGTTCTCTTTTGACTCTTTTGGAGAAGTCATTTGAAGCACATAAAAATTTAATTTTTAGAAGGTTCCATTCATCTAGTTTATCTTCTGTTCATGCATTTTGGTTATGCTTGATAGTCTGTTTATGCCATATGTAAGGGTCCCTCAATTTGCCTGTTTTTTCCTTGTGGAGTTTTATAATTTTAGGTTTCACAATGAAGGTCTTTGATCCATCCGGAGTTAGTTTTTGTGTATGGTGTGAGTTAACGGATTTTGTTTCTTTTTCTTTGCATGTGGATATCCAGTTTTGTTAGCACCATTTGTTAAACAGACAATCTCTTCCCTATTTAATGGATTTTAGCCCTTTGCCAAAGATCAGCTGACCACAAATTGATGGACCTGTTTTTGGGTTCTCAATTCTATTCCACTGGTCTATATATCTGTCATTGTACCAGTACTAAGCTGTTTTGACTACTGTGGCTGTATAGTAGGTTTTGAAATCTGGGAGTGTGACACCTTCTACTTTTTTTTCTTCAATAGTGCTTTCCTTATCCAAGGTCTCTTTCCTTTCCATGTAAAATTAGTGATTGTTTTTCCATAGTCTTAAAGAATGTTGATGAGCTCTGGATTGGGATTACATTGAATGTATAGATTGCTTTGGGTAGAACTGACATTTTTCACAATGTTCAATCTTCCTATCCA
>NW_006921645.1:13334565-13338510 GCF_000298275.1 Orycteropus afer afer | reverse complement strand
TTTTTTTTTTACTGAGTTTCTTTGGTTTTCTATATATAAGATCATATCATCACCAAGTAGGGATGGTTTCACTTCTTCCTTACTTATTTGGATGCCTTTGATTTCTCTTTCTTGCCTTGTTGCCCTGGCTAGGACTTCCAATACAATGTTGAATAGGAGTTGTGATAGAAGGCACCACTGTCTGGTTCCTGAATGGTTTCAGTCTCTTTCCGTTGAGAATAATGTTGGCTGCTGGTTTTGCATATTTGCCTTTTATTATGTTGAGGAATGTCCCTTCTCTTCTGATTTTGCTAAGAATTTTTATCTGGAATGGTGTTGGATTTTATCAAATGCCTTTCTGCGTCAATTGATATGATCATGTGGTTCTTTTCTTTTGCTTTATTTATGTTATTGATGATGTTGATTGTTTTTCTAATGTTGAACTGTCCTTGCATACTGGTACGAACCCCACTTGGTCATAATGTATTGTTTTTTTGATATGTTGTTGGAGTCTGTTGGCTAGTATTTTGTTGAAGATTTTTGCATCTACATTCATGAGAGATACTGGTCTGTAGGTTTTTTTTTTTTTTTTTTAAAGTGATGTCTCTGGTTTAGTTTTGGTATCAAGGTTATGTATGCTTGCTTCATAAAATGAATTTGGGAGGATTCCATCCTTTTCTGTGTTCTGAAATAGTTTGAGTAGGATTGGTGTCAGCTCTTCTCTGAATGTTCGGTAGAATTCTCCAGTGAAACCATCTGGGCCAGGGGGGGTTTTGGTTGGTAATTTTTTTTATCGCCTGTTCAGTTTCTTCTTTTGTTATGGGTCTGTTCAACTTTTCTACTCAGCCTGCGTTAGTTTAGGTAAGTAGTAGGTTTCTAGAAATCTGTTTCTTCTAGATTTTCAAATTTGTTGGATTACAGTTCTTCATAGTATCCTGATATTATCCTTTTTTATTTCATTTGGTTCTGTTGTGATGTCACTTAATTCATTTCTTATTTGTGTTATTTATATTCTCTCCTTCTTTTCCTTTGTTACATTTGCCAGTAGTTTGTCAATTTTATTTATCTTTTCAAAAAACCAAATTCTAGTCTTGTTTTTTTTTTTTTTGTATTGTCTTTCTATTTTGTATTGCATTTATTTCTGCTCAAATCTTAATTATTTCTTTTCTTCTGGTAATAATAGGCTTTTTTTGCTGCTCTTTTTCTAATTGTTGGAGATGTTGGGTTAAGGTGTTGATTATGGCTTTTTCTTCTTTTTTGATGTGTGCATTTATTACTATAAATTGATATGTGATCACTGTTTATGCTGTGTACCAAAGTTTTTGGTATGTTGTGTTTTCATTCTCGTTTGATTCAAAGAATTTTAAAATTTAATCTTTTATTTCTTGTATTACCCAGTCATTTTTAAGGAGGATGTTCTTCAGTTTCAATGTGTTTGCTCTTTTTCCATTGATCTTCCTATTGTTGATTTCTAATTTTATAGCATTATGATCTGAGAAGATATTTTGCACTATTTCAGTCTTTTTAAATTTATTAAGGCTTGCTTTATGGCCTCACATATGGTCTGTCATAGAGAATGTTCCATGTGCACTGGAAAAGAAGGTATATTATGCTGTTGTTGGGTGAAGTGCTCTGTAGATGTCTGTAAAGTCAAGCTCTGGTGGGTTGTATTGTTTAGTTCTTCTGAGTCTTTGCTGAGTTTCTTTCTAGTTGTTTTATCTTTGACAGTGGTGTATTAAAGTCTCTTACTATGACTATAGAGTTATCTATTTGTCTTTTCAACTCTTTGAAAGTCTGATTTATGTATTTTGGGGCTCTCTCATTGAGTGTATGGATATTATAGTTATGTCCTCTTGTTCAGTTGATCCTTTAATCATGATATAATGCATTTCCTTGTCTCTTATGGTGTTTTTTGTCTTAAAGTCATTTTTATCAGAAGTTGATATTATAGTTAATGTCCTTTTGTTCAATTGATCTTTGATCATTATATAGTGCACTTCCTTGTCTCTTAACTTGGTTTTTGTCTTAAAGTCAATTTTATCAGAAGTTGATACTGACACTCCTGCTCTTTTTTGGGTGCCATTTGCTTGATACATCTTTTTTCACCCTTTTATTTTTTTCTATTTTTGTCTTTGTCTCTAAAGTGTGTCTCTTATAAATATCATATTGGTGGGTTATATTTTCTTACCCTGTCTGCAACTCCCTGTCTCTTGAGTGGTGAATTTAATCCATTTACATTTAGTGTAATTATTGACATGTATGAATTTCTGTCATTTTGCATTTATTTTTTATAGTGATGTTGATTTCTTTGTTCCGTATAATTTTCTTTGCTGAGCTTATTTTGCTTATAAAATGTATTATCATCCTTTGTTGCTGCTGTTTTTTTCTTTGAGGTTACCCTGTGATCATTTGTCATTTGATGTCTCTGGTTCCTTGTTTACAATCTTCTAAGCTTATTTTACTTTGGATGCTTCCATAACTGGGTTAGTTTCTGTGTTATGTAATCATGTGTGTTAATGGTTGTGTGTTGTTTGTTTTTTTGTTGTTATATGTTCTTTGTCCAAAGGACTCCCTTTAGCATTTCTTATAAGTTTGGTCTGGTTTTAATAAATTCTCTTAATTTTTGCTTCTCTGGAAATGTCCAAATTTCACCATCATATTTGAGAGACAATTTTTCTAGGTATATAGTTTTTAGTTGGAAATTTTTCTTTCAGGGTTTTATATATACCATCCCATTGCCTTCTTGTTCTGCATGGTTTCTGCTGAGAAATCAGAGCTTAGTCTTATTGGTTGCCTTGTTACGTAACTTTTTGTTTTTCCCATGCTGCTTTCAGCATTCTTTCTTTGACTTTGGTTTTGGTGGGTTGATGATAAGTCTTGATAATTATCTTTTGGGGTCTATCCTGTTTGGGGTTCGTTGGACTTCTTGAATGGATAGATTCTCGTCTTTCTTACCATATCAGGGAAATTGTCTCTTCCTGGTCTGGAATTCTGATTACGTGTAGATTATTCCTCTTGATGGTTTCTCACATGAATCTTAGACTTTCTTCATTTTGTTTTGATCTTTTTTTTCTGATTGATCCCTTTCTAAAAAAGTATTGAGGTATTTGTCTTCAATCTCACTAATTTTGTCTTCCATTGATTCAGTTCTACTCCATTGCCCATTCAGTGTGTTGTCTATTTCTGAGAATTTTGTATTAATCTTCTAGATTTCTGTCTGTAGATTTTATACCATTTCTAATTTTTCCTTTATTTTGTCATTTTGTTCTTGTATTTTCTTCTGAAATTGTTCTAGATTTTTCTCTGTGTTTTCCTCAGTTTTGTCATTGTTTTCCTTGATGTGTCTCTCAATCCATTGAAGGTACCTAAATATAATTCTTTTGAATTCCTTGTCAGGGAGTTCTAATGCTGCTTCTTCCTTTGTGATGTGTTCTAGCTCTGTAACCTGGTCCCTTGTTTCTACTGCTTTATCTTGCTGCTTTGTGTGGACTGTGATGGCCTGTTGTCTCAAATACATTGTGACATTGTTGGGTTTATATTTAATTGGTCATTGTATGTTGGAGTGATTTGCCCAGTATTTTCATTTTCTTTGTTTTATTTGGATGTAACTGAGTAAGCAGTGTACTGTGCTCCTCTATTTGATAGTTTGCAGCACTTATGCACTCACTACCTGTCTCCTGGTGGGTGTGATAGAGAATGACATTGGCTGCCCAGGTCTCTGTTAACTGTTTGTAAGAGCAGTTAAGGGTGCATAGGCTTGTATTGGCTGTCATATAACATCGGCCAGTCAGTGTAGAAGCAAGTGGTGCCGCTCAATCAGTAGGTGGGGTTCCAGGAGGTGCAAATATTGTTGGGTCATATGGGCACCTTTGCTTTCTCCCACTCAGTTAGGCAAAAACAACACTGGAAGAACCACCAAAAAAGTAAAAACAGGAGAATAAGAAACACCCACTATACAGAGACACA
>NW_006921645.1:13323320-13334363 GCF_000298275.1 Orycteropus afer afer | reverse complement strand
AAAAGAATGGGGAGAACCACAAGAAAGAAAACAAATGGTAAGCAGGAAAAGGGAAGAGAGAGAAAGCCAAAAACTAGAACCTTTCCAGGAGCTTTGGTGCCGTAGTGCCTAAGGCATTTGACAGCTAACCAGAAGGCTGGCTGTTCAAACCTACTAGCCTCTTCTCAGAAGGAAGACTGGGCAATCTATTTCCATAGAGATACTTCCTCGGAAACCCGAGAGGCTGCTATGAGTTGGGATGGACTCAACAGCAGTGAATTTGGTTTCTTTTTTTTTGGTTTTCCAGTCCTCAGCCTTCAGTTTGTCCGTCCTGTTACCAGCAACTGGAGCTTTTTCTTACGTCTCTGGAATCTGAGATTATGCTGTTGCTTTAAATATCCAAAATGGTCAAACTGCTTGTCTCCTTCTTTGCTGTTTGCCTTTTTATTCATCAGCTACCAGTGTAGTCCTCCATGCAGCCCTTGGTTAGCAGAGGTGATATTTAGGTTAATCCTTAGGTCCTAACACCACTTGGAAATACCCAAACTGTCCGTGACACCAGGATTGCTAATAGTCTGCAGGTCCACTTGTCTCCTTATTCACTCTTTTCATGAAGATTCTTCTACTAGTTGGAGTTTAATCCACTTCTGTATCCTTCCTTTCAAAGCTCAGAGCTCCAGGATTATCTTGTATCTGTGTCAGTTGGTTTCTCTTTTCTTTAAGAGGGTCTGTGTAGTTTGTCTGCTTGTTCTGCCATGGTACTGGATCTCTGGAATCTGATTTTTGCGTGTTGTCCTTGTGCTTTGCCACTTTGTTGAAAACTTTTGTGAGTTTCAGTAGCTTTCTTTTTGAGTTTCTGGGATTTTTCTCTGTATAGGAACATATCATTTGCAAATAGAAGTAGTTTTAGTTTTTCTTTGCAAATTTGGATTCTTTTTATTTCCCTTTCTTAACTTACTGATACAGGGACATCCTTGTCTGCTTCCTGTTTGCAAAGGGACTGCTTTCAGCCTGAGCCTAATGTTGGGTGTTTTGTATATATGCCTATAATTTTGTTGAGGAATTTCTCTTCTATTCCTATTTTGTTGGGCACTTTTTTTTTTTTTTTTTTTAAATCAGGAACGGATGTTGATTTTGTCAGATGGCTTTTGTGCATTAATTGATAGGATATTATGTGTTTTTTTCTCCTTTGTTTTATTTATGTCGTCAAACCATCCATTCATATCTTATATGACTGTTACTTTGTTATGATGTGTTAATTTTTTTTTTTCTTTTTTGGTATTTTGTTGGATTCTTTTGTCTTGGATTTTATTGATCATGTTTGCATCTGTGTTCTTGAGGAATACTGGTCTGTAGTTACCTATGTGTCTTTGCCTGACTTTGTTATTAGGGTTATACTTGGTTCATAGAATGAATTCTATCCTTGTCTGTGTTCTGGAGTAGTTTGAGTAGAACTGATGTCAGCTCTTCTCTGAAAATTTGGTAGAATTTTTCAGCAAAGCCATGTGGGCCAGGGCTTTTTATTATTATTTTTTTAAATGAACTCTTCAATTTCTTCTTTTGTCAGGTCTCTTCAGATTTTCTGCCTCACATTGTGTTCATTTGGGTACATTGTGTTAGTTTGGGTTGGTAGTGTGTTTCTAGAAAACTATTTATTTCTTTTAGGTTCTCAAATTTGTGGGGGTACAGTTATTCATAGTATTCTGTTATTATCCTTATTTCAGTCGATTCTATTGTGATATTGCCTGTTTCATTATTTATTCATGTTATTTGCTTCTTTTGCTTTGTTAAACTTGCCAGTGGTTTTGTCAGTTTTATTAATCATTTCAAAGAACCAATTTTTACCCTTAATTCTTGCTATTGTTTCTGTATTTCATTTATTTCTCCTTGAATATTTATTATTTATTTCTTTTTTTCTGGTGACTGTAGCCTTTTATGCCTTTTTTTTTTTTTTTCCTTTTTTCTAATTTTTGGAAATGTTGGGTTTAGGCATTGATATTTATTTTCTTTTTTGATACATGCATTTATAGCTATAAATGGCCCTCTGAGCACTACTTTTGTTTTGCCCTCAAGACTTTGGTATGCTGAGTTTTCATTCTTACTTGATTCAAGGAATTTTTAAATTTCTTCTATTATCAAATGGTTTACAAGCAAGATATTGTTCAGTGCCATGTATTTGATCTTCTTCCCTTGATCTTCCTGTTGTTGATTTCTAATTTTGTAGCTTTGTGATCTAGGAATATACTTCGTAATATTTCTGTGTTTTTAAATTTATTGAGACTTGCTTTGTGGCCTAAGGTAGTTTGTTACAGAGAATGTTCCAAATGCACTACAAAAAATGTATATTGTGCTTTTGTTTTGGGCAGTTTTCTGTATGTGTGTGTGAGGTCAAGTTGATTGATTGTTTTGTTTAGATTATGTCTTTGTTGAGTTTCTTTCTAGTTGTTTATTGTCCTTTATCCAGAGTTGTATATTAAACACACCTGGTATTATGGAATTGTCTATTTCAGTTCTGTTAAAATTTATATTTTGTATTTTAGGGCCCTTTCATTAGGTGTGTAGATATTTGTCATGGTTATGTCCTCTTATTTGATTGACCATTTAATCATATAATGTCCTTCCTTGTCTCCTTTGTTGGTTTTTTCCTTAAAGTCTGTTTTATCAGAAATTAATATTTATCCCTCCTGGTCTTTCTTGGTTGCTGTTTTTTGATATGTTTTTTGTTCCTTTGTAGATTTCATATTGATGGGCTGTGTTTTCTTGTCCATTGTTCTCTCTGTCTCTTGTCTGGTATATGTAGTCCTTGTATATTCAGAGTAATTATGGATGTGTATGAATTTATTTATTTATTTTTTGTAGTGCTGATGATTTCCTTGTTCCAGAAATTTTTCTGTCCAGAGTTCATTTTGTTTATATATTTTCTTATTTCCTTTATTGCTGTCTTAGTTTTCACTGGATCTTTATTATCATCTTCTTTTTTATTGTGTTGAGAAGGTTTATTTATTGTTTTGTAGTTACTCTATAATTTATTATTTTTTTCCCAAGTTTTAAATCATCCATCCTGTCTTGGTATCATCTGGACTTCCTCTCCATTTGGATGTTGTTTAATTACGTCATTTATTCTCTCCTTTTGCTTTGTAGATGTCCTTGTTTAAAAATTGACATCTTTGGTTCCCTGTTTTCAGTCTTACAGGTGTACTTTAGACATTTCTATGTGTTGGTTGGTTTTTGGGAGATGTTACCATTGTGGTAATACCAGGTTTTTGTCAGCTATTGTTAATTCTCTGAGGAAGTCATTTTAATATTTCTTACAAGGTTGGCCTAGTTTGTACCATCTCCCTTAATTTTTGTTTATCAGGAAATGTCCTAGTTCTGCCAGCATATTTGAGGGGTAATTTTACTGGATAAACAATTCTGAGTTGGCATTTTTTTTTCTCTCCCCATATTTTAGGGTTTTATATATGCCATCACCTTTCCTCCTTGCCTACATGGTTGCTGCTGAAAAATCAAAGCCCAGTCTTACTGGTTCTCCTTTGTAGGTAACTTTTCATATTTCTCAATCTGCTTTCATGATTCTCTCCTTGTCTTTGGTTTTGGTAATTTTAATTATGAAATATCTTGGTGATTTTTGTTTTGGGGTCTATCCTGTTTGGGGTTCATTGAGGTTCTTGAATGCATATCTTCTCATCTGTCATATTAGGTAAATTTTCTTCCAACACATCTACAATTTTCACTGTTTGTTTTTTTTTCTTCCCTCTCTTCCTGTTCCAGAATTCCAGTTATATATAAATTGTTCCTGTTGATGGTGTCTCATATAATCCATATAATTCTTAGGCTCTTTTCAGGTTCTTTTTTCTAATTATTCCTCTTAAGAAATTACTGTTGAAAGATTTATTTTTACCTTTGTTAATTCTGTGTTCCATTAATTCAATTCTATCCCTTTCCCCTTTCAATGTGTTACCTATTTCTGAAATTTTAGTATTGATATTCTGTGTTTCTGTTTGCTGCTTTTGTGTGCTTTCTAATTTCCCATTTATTTTGTCAGTTTGTTTTTGTATTGTTTTCTGAATTCTTATAAATTTTTTGTGTTTTCTTTTGTTTTGTCTGGTCTTTGTTTCACTTATTTTCCTTCTCAGTCTCTTGAAGGCACCTAAATATAATTCTTTTGAATTCTTTCTCATGTAGTTCTAATACCATTTCTTCCTCAGGAAGGTTTTCTGGCTTTCTGATTTGGTCACTTCTTAGAACCACCCTGTTTTGTATGTTTATGTGAATTGAGGTGGTCTGTTCACTCAGAGACATTGTGGTGGTGTATTTTTATGTAACTCATGATTGTAAGTTGCTGTTTCACCCAGATTTTTTTTTGCTTTATTTTCATATATCTGAATAAGCAGAGGCAGCATAATACTCTTCTTGATAGTTTGGCAGCACTTATGCATTCACTGTCTGTCTCCTAGTGGGTTTGGTAGAGGGTGGGACTGTGTACACAGTTCTCTGATGTTCATGTTGAGCAGCTGAGGGCAGTGTATGTTGGTATTGGCCAGCCTATTTCACTGATCAGGTGGTTCAGGAATGAGTGGTGGCACTTATCCACTGAGTGGGGTGGCAGGAGGGGTGGGTGTGGCTGGACATTGTGCATGTAGTTGCTTCCAGGTGAAACAAAAAATAAAACCAAACAAAAAATAATAAAAAATAGAATTTACAAAAATCAGGGAAAAGAAAACAAAGACAAAGGAAAAGGCAAAGATATGGGAGAGGGGAAAATGAGAAAGAGAAGGAAAAACAAAACAAAAAACAAAGGAAAGGAAAAAAGAAAAGAGAACAGTGGAAAAAAGAATAAAATAACAACAAAGGAGGAAGCTGGGTGGTGGGAGGTAGGGCACCCAGTCTGGGACAACACTTCTGCTAGTTGAGGAGGCAGTGGAGGTTGAGGCATTCAGTTTGGGACATGCCTCTGGCCTCACATAGGGCAGGGATGGCATTGAGGAAGTTTTAACATCTGCCCAGTCGGTAAGGGTAGGAGGTGGCCGCTCTTCTGGACAACTAGAGGATATGGGAAATAAGGGAGAGATTACACCTCTCTGTTTGCCAGCCACTAGCTTGGATGCTGGTGTACTGTTGGGCAAGTGTAGCTGGTTATCTGGTTCCTGCCTTGATTGGAATGCTACTTAGAATAATGAAAAATGACCATACTATGCAGGGCTAGTTGACAATTTACTGGTCTGTATTTCTCCTTGCTCACTGTTTTCAATCAGTTTTTTTAATCAATATATGATCTATTTTATTGTCCTTTCCTTTGAAACTCAAGGGTTCTTGGGTTATCATTTGTTAGCTGTTTCATTTGGTTTCTCAGGTCTTTGTTGTAGATGGCTTGGGTAGTGTTTTTGCCTAGTCCACCATCTTGCTGGAAGTCAACAAAATTGCACATCTACACTTAAGTCTTCTGGTTGGTCAATTAAAAAAACTCCAGACATACCAAGACCTATTTCATAATAATGTCTTTACTTCATTATTAGAACCAACAACAGTAATCACCTTAGAAGTCAATAGATCCTGAAGGGAATTTTCTCTCTAGGCTTTTTTGTAATTTCTCAGTGTTGCCAATGTATTGTTCTTAGAATCATATTAGTTCTTGTGCCTCTAGTTTAAATTTTATTCATAAGTGACTTTAATTTTTTGGAAGAAATATCAATGACTCAACAAGTACTTATTTGTATGTATGGTCTGGAAAATGACTGATGTTCTGTTTGGTGTCCTCATGGTATAGTTTGAAATGGAAGTTTTGAACATACCTCTTGATAAAAGAGTGGGTAAATTGTAGTATATTTATACAAGTAAATACTACGTAACAGGATGAGCTAATGATATATGTCATTATGGGTTCATTCCAGTGACTTTGTTGTAAGTCAGTTCTGACATAAGTCAAATACCTCATTTTTTTAAAAAAGTTTTCATTATTATTCCCTTTTATTACAAATATGCTTATAAATCCAATCTTTATTTGTCTTTAGGAGTTGGACATACTACATATAAACTTATGGATATGATGTAATCGGCAAATTATGTGCTGCAACATTGTACGTGGTACATACTGCTAATGATTAAATGTACCAAAAAAAGAAGCAAACGGTCTTCAGTGCAGTTCATTGTGGTTAAATACATAGTAAGTCAGGGACCATCTGTATTTAACAGTGTGATAAAGCTCATAGATACTATGTTGTGCAAAACAAGTCAGACTTGAATGAGTGCATACTGTGTAATATTCCATTTATATGAAGTCCATAAAGAGTTGCTTGGGGTGGCTCTTTATTAAGGCCAGGGCCTGAGGTAGGCAGGCCTGGGACTTGGAAGCTGCTTTTCACATGGGAGCGGCTCTATATTAAGACTGGGGCCTGAGGTAAGGCTGGCCTGGAGCTAGGAGACTACTTTTCACTTGAGGGTGGCTCTTCATTAAGTCCTGAGCCTTGAGGTAGGTGGGCTAGGGCTCGGGAGCTGCTTTTTGCTTGTGGGTGGTTCTCTTTTAAGGCAGTTGCCCAAGGCAGGCAGGTGCAGGGGGGTTAGGAACAACTAAGAGAGATGAACTTTTCTGTCAGTTTGTCGTCCTGTGGTGGCTTGTGTGTTGCTATGAGGCTGGAGACCATGCCACCATGTTGTAAAATACCAGTAGGGTTATCCATGGTGGAGAGGTTGCAGTAGAGCTTGCGGGCTAAGACAAACTTGGAAGAAAGAAGAGGTCATCTACTTCTCAAACAGTTGGCCAATGAAAACTTTATGAATAGCAGTGAAACACTGTCTGATATATTACTGGGAAACTTTATGAAAAACCATGAAAAATTGTCTGACACAGTGCCAGCAGATGAGCCCATCAAGTCAGAAGGCACAGAAAATTTCACTGGGAAAGAGCTAACTCCTCAGAGTCTTAATGATATGGATAGAGTAAAGCTTCCAGGACCTCCATTGGCTGATGATGTGGCATGACTCAAAATGAGTAGAAACGGATACAAACAAATGTTAATAATCGGAACATGGAATGTACAAAGTATGAATCTAGGAAATTGGAAGTTTTCATAAATGAAATGGAATGCATAAAGATTGATATCCTAGGCATTACCGAACTGAAATGGATTGTTTTGGCCATTTTGAATCAGACAATCATATGATCCGCTACACTGGGAATGACAAAAAGGAATGGTATACCATTCATCGTCACAAAGAAAGTGTCAAGGTTTGTCCTGAAGTACAACTCTGTGAGTGATAGGATAATATCCATACGCCTACAAAGAAGAGCAGCTAATACTATTATTATTCAAATCTGTGCACCAACCACTAAAGCCAAAGATGAAGAAATTAAAGATTTCTTCCAACTTCTGCAGTCTGAACTTGACCAAACATGCTATCAGGATGTCTTGATTATCACTGGTGATTGGAATGCAAAAGATGGAAACAAAGAAGAATCACCAGTAGTTGGAAAATACGGCCTTGGTGATAGAAATAACACATGGTAGAATTTTACAAGACCAACAACTTATTCATTGAAAATACCCTTTTCACCAACATAAGCGATGAATATACACATGGACTTCACCAGATAGAATACATGGGAATCAGATTGACTATATCTGTGACAAGAGGTGATGGCAAAGTTCAGTATCTTTGGCCAAAACAAGGCCAGGAGTCGACTGTGGATCAGACCATCAACTGCTTATATTCACGTTCAAATTGAAGTTGAAGACAATTAAAACAAGTTCATGAGAGCTAAAATATGACCTTGATTTTATCTCTCCTGAATTTAGAGACCATTTAAAGAATAGATTTGATGCATTGAACACCAGTGACCGAAAACCAGAGAAATTGTAGGATGGCATCAAGAGCATCATCCATGAAGAAAGCAAGAGGTTATTAAAAAGACAAGAAAGGAAGAAAAGACCAAAATGGATGTCAGCAGAGACTCTGAAGCTTGCTCTTGAACGGAGAGTAGCTAAAGAAAATGGTAGAAAATGACAAGATTAAAGAGCTGAACAGAAGATTTCAAAGAGTAGCTTGAGCAGACATTACTATAATGACCTGTGAAAAAGACCTGAAGTTAGAGAATCACAAGGGAAGAACACGCTCGGCCTTTCTCAAGATGAAAGAACTGGGAAAAAATTTAAGCCTCGAGTTGCAATAATGAAAAATTCTGTGGACAACATATTGAATGATGCAGGAAGCATCAAAAGAAGATGAAAGGAATACAGTACTGAAAACAATTGGTCGATGTTAATCCATTTCAGGAGGTAGCAGATGATCAAGAACCAGTGGTATTTAAGGAAGAAGTCGAAACTGCACTGAAGAAATTGGCGAAGAAGAAGGCTCCAGGAATTGATGGGAATACCCATTGAAATGTTTCAACAAACAGATGCCCTGCTGGAGGCACTCACTTGTTTATGTTAAGGAATTTGGAAGACAGCTACCTGGCCAACTGACTGGAAGAGATCCATATTTGTACCCATTCCAAAGAAAGGTAATTCCACAGAATGTGGAAATGATTGAATAGTGTCATTAATATTACATGCAAGTAAAATCTTACTGAAGGTAATTAAAAAACGGTTGCAGCAGTATATTGCAGCTTCCAGAAATGCAAGCTAGATTCAGAAGAGGACGTGGATCAAGGAATATCATTGCTGATGTCAGATGGATCTTAGCCAAAAGCAAAGAATACCAGAAAGATGTTTACTTGTGTTTTATTGATTATGCAAAAGCATTTGATTGTGTGGATCTTAACAAATTGTGGCTAACATTGAGAAGAATGAGAATTCCAGAACACGTAATTGTACTCATGAGGAACCTACCCATGGATCAGGGGGCTGTCATTTGAATAGAACAATGGGATACTGTATAGTTCAAAATAAGGAAGGGAGTGCGTCAAGGTTGCATCCTTTCACCATACTTATTCAGCTTGCATGCTGAGCACATAATCCGAGAAGCTGGATTATATGAAGAAGAACATGGCATCAGGATCGGAGGACGACTCATTAACAATCTGCGATATGTAGATAACACAACTTTGCTTGTTGAAAGTGAGGATGAGTTGAAGTACTTACTGATGAAGGAAGATTAAAGAGTACTGTTTGCAGTATGGATTACACCTGAATATAAAGAAAACAAAAATCCTCACAACTGGTCCAATAAACAGCTTCACGATGAATGGAGAAAACATCGAAGTTGTCAAGGATTTCATATTATTTGGTTGTATAGTCAACATTACTGGAAGAAGTAGCAGTGAAGATCTAAGATGATGTATTGCATTGGGCAAATCTGGTGCAGAAGATCTCTTTCAAGTGCTGAAGAGCAAAGATGTTTCCTTGAAGGCTAAGGTGCTCCTAACCCAAGAGATGATACTTTCAATCACCTCTTATGCATGTGAGAGCTGGACAATGAATAAGGAAGACCGAAGAAGAGTTGATGCTTTTGAGTTGTGGTGTTGGAGAAGCATGCTAAGAGTACCTTGGTCTGCTAAAAGGACTAACAAATCTGTTCTGGAGAAGTATAGCTGGAATGCTCCTTGGAAGTGAGAATGGCCAGACTTTGTCTCACCTACTTTGGTCATGTTGCCAGAAGGGACCATTCCATGGAGAAGGACATCATGCTTGGTAAAGTGGAGAATCAACAAGAGGGCAAGGCCCTAAATAAGATGGACTGACACAGTGGCTGCAATGATGGGCTCAGGTATAGCAAGGATTGTGAAGCTGGCACAAGACGGGGCAGTGTTTTGTTCTGCTGTTCATAAGGTCGCTATGAGTTGGAGACAACTCGACAATATGTAACAACAAAAACAACATGAAGTCCAAGAACAGGGAAATCACTTGAGATTCAAAATTAGGTTAAGAGTTTACCTTTGTGAGAAGTAGTTTTAGAGAGGAGTGCAAGGCATGGTTTCTGGATGTTAGTCATACTCTGTTCTTGATCTGAATACTCCCTACATGGATATGTTCACTCTGTGAAGGTTCATCGAGCTGTACATTTATGAATTATGTACTCTTCTTTATGCATAGTATACTTTAATGAAAATATTAAAAATAAAACCTGTATAGAGTTAACTGAAGATGTAATTATTGATCATATTGGAGCTTAACATTAAATAAAGCAAGAGAAATTACTGACAGCTTTGTTCTGGCACACACACACTCTCCTTTCAAGTGATAATTTCAAAAGTAATTATTTTTAAAAGTGATGATAAATATTAAAAAGTAAAATACAAACTATGAAATATTCTACCTATGTCAGACAGAGTCACTAACTTAGGATATTTAAAGAAATATCTCTGTATTGTTATAATTTGTATTTATTCTGTTATTAATTACAGTTACTGCTTTTCTATGTCCTTGATAAAACCAAAACCAAATCCACCACCATCAAACTTATTTCGCCTGATAACGACCTTATGAGACAGAGTAAAACTGCCCCATAGTGTTCTTTCCTCCCTCCAAAGAGTGTTTTCAAGGTTGTAAATCTTTATAGAAGGAGATTGCCTCATCTTTCTCCTGTGGAGTGGAGTGGCTGGTGGTTTTCTACCATTAATCTTTTGGTTAGCAGCCAAGTGCTTAACTGCTGCCTTGTGTATTTTGTGTGCATGAGAGTCAAACCAAACACATTGCCATCAAGTTCACCTGACCCAGGGTGTCTTCAGGTGTTACAGTGTAGAATTACTCCGTAGGGTTTATCTTGATTGTAATCCTTATGGAAGCAGATCACCAGACTTTTCTTACATGGATCCTCTGGGTGGGTTCAGAATGTCAACTTTTAGATTAGCAACTCATTATAAACCTCTTGTACTACTAGGGGCCTTTGTGCACAGTTGTACTCTGCCTTTCCTATTGACCAAACCAAAACCAAACACGCTGCCATCGAGTTGGATCTGACTCATAGTGACCTCTCCTTGGATTTCCGAAGTAGTATCACTACAGAAGTAGATTGCCCAATCTTCCTTCCAAGGAGTGGCTGGTGGGATTGAACCACCAGCCTTCTGGTTAGCAGTCAAATGCCTTAGGCACTACACTGCCAGAGCTCCTGTTTCCTATTGAGTTT
>NW_006921645.1:13320888-13322840 GCF_000298275.1 Orycteropus afer afer | reverse complement strand
TCCCTTTTCTTTGTTGAAGAGGGTCTGTGCAATCCTTCTGCCTAGTCCGCCATCTTGCCCCGCCTCCAAAACACTTTTTTCTTGAGAAATATAAAACACTCACAGAAAAATACATAAAACAGAGTATAGCTTAATGACTTGTTATAAAGCAAATATCCACATAAGTACTATGGAGATTAAGAAGTAGAATGCTGTCAGCACCCTAGAATCACCCAGTGTGTCCTTTCTGTATCACAGCCCTTTCTCTTCCTCCAGATCTAATCAAGTTCTTAATATTTATGGGACTCTCTTTTAAAATTCATCTTTTACTTTTTTTTGTCCTGTTCAGTTATCTTGATGTTCTTGTGACATTTCTCTGCAAAAATGTTTTGAGCACGTTTACCTTTAAAAATGCCGTTAGCTGTGCATCAAGGCTTGATTCTTGTGTTCTTGAGCTCTTCCTCTTCATTCTTGGTCTGCTGAGTGTCTGCTACTCTTATTTTTTGTACTTCAGGACATTGTTTTTCTTTTATTCCTTCATTTTTCTGGGCTGCTGACTTCAGATCAAGGAGCTCTGGTGGTGCATTGGTTAAAGCATTCAGTTTTCAACCAAATGTTGGTGGTTTGAACGTACTAGCCACCCTGGGAGAAACATGAGACAATCTGCTTTCATCAAAATTGACAACCTTGAAAACCTTATGGGGCAGTGTAGTTTGTTCTATATGGTCTCTACGAGTCGGAATTGACACTGTGGACGTGGTAGTGGTGGGGACTTCAGGTTAGAGGCTGTATCCATCAGAGTTCTTAGTTGGAAGTAATACAAACCAACTCTGGCTAATTTATTCAAAGGATGGGTGACTCACAGCCTCTCTAAGAAGCTTGGGAAAGAAGGCTTAAAGACCATGTTGTTGTTTGCTGTGGAGTCGGCCCCGACTCATAGCGACCCCTCCTGGGTTTCCGAGGCAGTATCACTACGGAAGTAGGATTGCCCAACCTTCCTTCTGAGGAGTGGCTGGTGGGATTGAACCACCAGCCTTCTGGTTAGCAGTCAAATGCCTTAGGCACTACACTGCCAGAGCTCCTGTTTCCTATTGAGTTTTCTTTTTAATAAAGTTGGTTTGTTTTGGGCCAGTGATTCTCAATTCTGGCTGTTCAGTTGAATCACATGGAAAGCTTTAAAGAATTACCAGTTCCAAGGCCAAACCCTAAGCCAAATAATCAGAATCTTTAAGGATGGGACCTGGGCCTCGGTAATTTTAATATTTTATATTCTTTTTGAACATTTTGTTATGGAAACTCTTGCTATGTAAAATTTTATGTATTGCAGTTTATATATCTTAGATATCTTTTAGCTGTAGGTTTCCTTTCCTTTATATTTCCCCTTAAATCATTAGTCTTGGCCACTAATAATATCCTTGCTTTCCTAGGATTCTTTTTGTTGTTTGCTTTTTTTGAAATGTACTTTTTAAACAGTTTATATTTAGAGCAGCTTTATATTTACAGATAAATTACTCAGAAAATACAGAGAGTTCTCATAAATCACCATTCCTCCCCACCCTATATGTAGTTTCCCCTTTTGTTACTGTCTTACATTGTGGTATATTATTATATATGGTGAACCAGTACTGCTACATTCATTAACTAAAGTCTGTGGCTTACATTAGGGATTATTCTTTGTGTTATATGTACAGTTCTATGAGTTTTTGCAAAGGCATAAAGTCATCTATCTACTATTACAGTATCACACAGAATGCCTTAAAAATGCCCATTCATCCCTACCTCCTTTCTCCCTGAACCTCTGGAAACTATTAATTTTTTTTTCCCCCCAGAATCTCATATAATTGGAATCATACAGTATATAGCTTTTAAAGTCTGGCTCCTGCTACTTACCATTTAAGATTCTCCAAGTTTTTGGCAACTATGGGATTCATTTTTTAAAACACTTTTTTCTTTAAAACAGTCCATTCTATCTT
>NW_006921645.1:13318441-13320022 GCF_000298275.1 Orycteropus afer afer | reverse complement strand
TCTGGTGAGCAGTCAAGTGCCTTAGGCACCATGCTACCAGAGCTCCCAAAGACCATATTGCCAAGATAAAGCAAAGTCTTACCACAAAATTGGTCTCATGAAAACACCTCTGCACTTCTGCAGGGCACAGACATTGCTGCTTGTGCTCCCAGCACCACTGATGCTAGACTGTTGCCACAAGAATCATTCTCTGCTGCCTCT
Organism: Orycteropus afer afer; assembly: GCF_000298275.1. Lineage (NCBI taxonomy): Eukaryota > Metazoa > Chordata > Mammalia > Tubulidentata > Orycteropodidae > Orycteropus > Orycteropus afer. Next base: position 13,319,821 of record NW_006921645.1, on the reverse strand, counting down.
GAAAACTCAGTGTAATTGCTGCATCCTCACCAGGTGTAGTCTAGGGAGTTCCTGCTTCTAAAAGCTAATTTATATTTGAAATCTAGAGTGGATGCATCTTATTGGTGGACTCATGTGCCCAAATCCTAGCTGCAAAGACCACAAAGCTCTTATTTCTCTTCACACTTAGGTAGCAGGAAGTGGACTCATATCGCAGTTTGCTACTGTTGACTGCGGTTGAGTCACTCTGACTCTTGGCCACTTTATTACAACAAAATAAAATCTTGCCTGGTCCTGTGTCATCCTCCAGTTGCAGGCATGTTCACTTTCATTGTTGTGGCTATTGTGTCAGTCATCTCAGTGAGGGTCTTCCTCACTCTTGCTGACTCCTTACTTCACCAAACACAATATTCTTCTCCAGCAGTTGATCCCCTCAGGATGACATGTCCAAAGCAGCCAAGTGAGACATTGTTTACTGTGATCTGTAAGGTTTTCATTCACTAATATTTGGAAGTAGATAGCCAGGCCTTTCTTCCTAATCTGTCTTAGTTTGGAAGCTCTTCTGAAACCTGTCCACTCTGGCTGACTCTGCTCATATTTGAAATACTGGTGTCATAGCGTCTAGCATATAGCAACACACAGGCCATCCCAATTGACAAACTGACAGACGGGTGGTATCATAAGGTAGGGTATGCTTATAAATGTACACTTGGCATTTGGATGGTTGAGGAACAAAAAGAAATGCTCCTTCTAGAGGTTCTATATCAGTCTTAGGAATTCATTCCTTTTAACATAATTGATGATATTTATAACCACTGACGTTTCTCGTGTGATGCAGTGGGTATTTATATTTCTAAGATACATTCTTACCAACATGATGCCATGTTGCTATAGATGTCAAGCACTCTCTGAATTTCTGAAAACTATATATTTTAAAAACTCCATCCTAATTTTTGTTAGTTGCAGAGATTCTTATTTATCTCATTAATAAATAATGAGATGTGATATTTAAAGATTAGACTGTAGCAAACATTGCTATTTTCTGGTGATGTGTTCACTGAGAACCTTCTGGCCAATAGACCATTTGCCTTTTTCAGATTTGATCTTAATGTATACAAAGAAGGTTTAGAAAATATGAAACACTTTGTTAGGACCATTGTTGTTGTTGTTGTTATGTGCCATCGAGTCGGACCCGACTCACAGCGACCCCTTCTTGGGTTTCCGAGGCAGTATCGCTACGGAAGTAGATTGCCCAACCTTCCTTCTGAGGAGTGGCTGGTGGGTTTGAACCACCAGCCTTCTGGTTATCAGTCAAGTGCCTTAGGCACTATGCTACCAGAGCTCTTGGTTTGTAGCAATTCTGAAATCTCTCTGGGTGCACTTTGGAAGGTGTCCCTATTC
>NW_006921645.1:13307157-13318341 GCF_000298275.1 Orycteropus afer afer | reverse complement strand
TTGAACCACCAGCCTTCTGGTTATCAGTCAAGTGCCTTAGGCACTATGCTACCAGAGCTCCCTGTTGGGACCATTAGTGAATATAAATAGGATGATACTTGCTTTTCAAAACCAGTGTAATACAGTCTCATGATTGCAAATGTATTTTACCCTAAGTTACCATGATAGTTTGTGAGTGAGTACAGGTGTATAGAATTAATATAAAAGCCTCTTGTGCATTTAACGATGATAAAAACCTGTCAGTGAAGTTTGTTTTTGTTTTTGTTTTTATCTATGAAATCAGGGCATGGTTGAATGGATGGAGTAGGACATGTTGGGTCAAGGGGCCTTGGTGATATTTTCTTGATTCTACTGGTGGTGTGTGGTCTGTCTTTGGGAATTCGTTTATGTTTTTCTGCCTTTCATCTTTCTACTTCCTAAAAAATAATTAATATTACCATCCTTTTCCCTTCGCTTTCTTACAATGATGGTGTGAGAAGATCTAAGACAGATGTGTTTGAGCTGTTTAGAATAGACACTTGGGTGGTAACATGAAGTTTATTAGAGTAAAAACAACCATGAATGTACTATAAAATCTTTATAACAATGTGTACCTGTTACATAATGGTAAGGTGTTGTTATAATATTCTGATAGGAGGCCATGTTATTGAATTATTGCTCAGATCAGTTGGCACCTCAGTTTTGTGTACTAAAAAACACCTCAGCAGTGGATTGAATAAATTCAGTTGATTGGAGATTTACTTAAGGTAAATTTGGCTTCAGCCTACATAGCTAATAAAAAGGACTTCACAAGATGTTTCTAAAACTCATTTCCAAGTACTTAGGCTTAGCTTTATAGCATTTTTACCTAACATTAAATGAAGCCTTAACTCTACAAAGGAAAAAAATCCAGGGTTTCTAAATGTGGTAAAATTCTAACATGTAAGGATAGGAATCAATTTACTGACAATTAGTGATACATTTGATTATTTTTGTGGTTCCAGATAGCAATTATTTCTAATGTAATTTATTTTGCAGTGAGGGCCGAGGCAAGTTGACGGTATTTTCAGTTAAAGCTATGTTAGCAACCATGTGTGGTGGAAAAATGCTGGACAAACTAAGATGTAAGTATCTTCATATTATTTGAAAGATTTTATTTTCAAATTCAGACTTTTAAACAGTTTTAAAAGGATGATAATATGTTGAGTCTGTGTTTTCACTGCTACATCATCTTGCAGCAGCTAGCCCAGAGTTTGTAAGTTATGCCACCTAGTGTTCAGATGTAAAATTGGTTAATTTGTTAATGTTTCTTTAAAGCAAGAAAACGGAAAAGATTCAGAAAAGAAAGGTTGACATGATGAAGTTTTATTTAAAAAAATATTTTTCATATTATTAAAAATGAATGCTTAAAGGTGATCATGAAGATTGCTTTTAGGTAGAAAATAATTTGATTACTTTTACAACATTGATAAGTTTAGCCCTTTCCTTAATAACTCCATTCTTTATCAGGTGGTATTTACTGTGATTAAACTGTTGCTTAGTACCTTAGGGAGGAGCTCTGGTGGTGTAGTGGATAGGCATTTGGCTGTTAACCAGGGGGTCAGCAGTTCATAATCTGCCAGCCGCTCTGCGAAAGGATGATGGGGTGATCTACTTGTGTAGAGATTTACAGCCTCAGAAACCCAGTGGAAATTGCTATGAGTCAGAATCGACTCGATGGCAGTGAGTTTGGTATTTTTGATTTTTTAGTACCTTACAGCCAAATTCAACTATTTAAAAATTGATAACTTGATTTTTTTTTTTTTTTTCAGTTATCTTTGCTTATTTTTTTTCCTTCTCCATTTTCTGGTCAACATGAGCCAGAACAATTTGTCATTTGGGCATTTTAATATTCATTAGATACTACAAGAAGGTGATAAAATGAAGAAACCAAGTTGATTCTGACTCATAGTGACCCTATAGGACATAGTCGAACTGCCTCAAAGGGTTTCCTATGCTCTAATCTTTATGGAAACAGACTGCCATATCTTTCTTCCGTGGAGAAGTTGCTGGGTTCGAACTGGCAACCTTGTGATTAGCAGCCAAGCACTTAACCACTCCCATGAGGGCTCCTTAGATGAAGTAAAAGAAAGTGAAATTCACAACTGTTTAACTTTGCTGCTATGGTTTACATTTATTCATTCATTAGATAATTACTAAATGCCTAAGATTTGCCAGGTATTGTGCTAGGTGCTTTATATATATATTTTCTTACCAAGTTCTTTAAATTTTTTGTATGTTGTTGTTATGTGCCGTCGAGTCGGACTCGACTCATAGTGACCCCTCCTTGGGTTTCCGAGGCAGTATCACTACGGAAGTAGATTGCCCCATCTTCCTTCCGAGGAGTTGCTGGTGGATAGCACATGATATTTTCTCCATTTGATACATAATTTAACTGAGGGGGCAAAGCTGGATTCAGGGAGTTGAGTTTGAAACTGTAGGTTTGAATGAAGGCTTGAGAGAGTCTGCAAACTTATTTGTTGAAAAAAAAAAAACTGGGTTTGTCTTACAGCATTTCTCATAGGCTGCATTTTTGATGATGCATCACTGTGATTGCATCCTCTTTTCCCTACATTTTCTGTAAATTGAAAGCCAGATCTAGAGACTTGATCAGATTCAAGTACAGTATAAAATTTTGGACAAGATTACTTTGTAGGTACATTTGTTTTTTGTGCTTTTTCTTACATGTTATGAAATTGAGAGTTGGAAAGCTAAATGGCTAACTACAAAAACAGCCAAACCAAACCTACTGCTGTTGAGTGGATTCCAATTCATAGTGACCCCCACTGGGTTTCCAAGGCTTTAGATCTTTACCGAATCAGAATGCCTGGTGTTTCTTTCATGCAGTAGCTGGTGGGTTTGAATCCCTGATCTTTTGATTACAGCCAAATGCCTTAACCACTACACTACCAGAGCTCCTCAAATGGCTAGCTACATATAGAAAATCTAAAGAAGGATAGCATGCTTGGTAAAGTAGAGGGTCAGTGAAAAAGAGGAAGATGCTTAATGAGATGGATTGACACAGTGGCAGCAACCATGGGCTCACGCATAGCAAGGATTGTGAGGATGGCACAGGACTGGTCATTGTTTTGTTCTGTTGGACATAGGCTCACTGTGAATTGAAACCACCTTGATAGCACTTGGCAACAACAAAGAAAGAACTTTGTTAGTGTAGCTCTCCTCTTATCTGGTTTGTTTTCATATCAAAATTAGCTACAACACATTTATGATAGTAAAATCTTCCCCCACCCCCCAAAAAATTCTTCTGAAATGTTCCCCTTTTGGGTTGAAATTTCTTACATATTTTTAAATTCTACTTTGGCATTTGTGGTGTAGTAAATTACATGGTATGGCTTTTGTAGCCATAGTGTTTGTAACTCCTACTTTGCTGTGAGCAGCTGAATAAGTGATTGTTAAAGTAATCCATCTGGGGCAGCACAAAGTAATCTTCTGGGAAGTTCACTCCCTCTCAGGTATATAGAATTCTGATGTTGGGATCGGTTGATTTTGGCTACTCTGCCAGGCTCAAAAAGTAGCCGAGCCCTCCTAGAGCAGAAGGGGAGTTTCTTTGCTGGCTGAGAGAGACATGCTGCTGAGAGACATGAGAGATGTGTGCCGCTGAGAGAGACGCATGCCGCTGAGAGAGACACACAATGCTGAGAGACTAAGAGAGACACTCACTGCTGAGACATGCTACTGAGAGAGACTGAGCATATTCCTGAACTTGGATTGTAGCCTATTGTTTCCCTAATAAACCCCATAATCTGTGAGTTCTGTGTGGCCACTGCCACGAATTATTGAACCCAGCAGAGTGGTGAGGGGTGTTATGGGTGGAGTAGTTGGTGAAAAGGTTAGTAAGAGGATTGGAGGGTGGTGGCATGTCTTGGCTCATAAGAACAGGTCTTAGGCTCCTGCTGATTCTATCTTCCTCTTGTGTAGTTAGAAGAGGTCAGAAGATGGCATCTCCTTGCCCCTTTAGCAGTTGGTATCAGAAGTGGTGGGATTCATCACAGTGGCTCCAGACTCATAGAAATGTGACTCAAAAACCAAATTGACTGCCATCTAGTTGATTCGATTAGACTCATAGTGAGCCTCTCCTTGGGTTTCCAAGGTGGTATCTCTACAGAAGTAGATTGCCCAGTCAGCCTTCCGAGGAGTGGCTGATGGGTTTGAACCACAGATGCCTTAGGCACTGTGCCACCAGAGCTCTCATAGAAGCATGAGATTTTGTAAAAGAAGGAAGGAAGGGGCTTGGAAAGTGAAACTTTGGGTTCTTAGATGGTTACTTTGTTTAGTGTTACCTATTAAAGGAGATAGGAGCTCTGGTAGCATAGTGCCTAAGGCACTTGACTGCTAACCAGAAGGCTGGTGGTTCAAACCCACCAGCCACTCCTCAGAAGGAAGGTTGGGCAATCTACTTCCGTAGTGATACTGCTTCGGCAACCCAAGGAGGGGTCGCTATGAGTCCGGTCAGACTGGATGGCACATAACAACAACAACAACATTAAAGGAGAGAATTGATCCAGAGGCTAGGGCTTTTGGTTACACCCAGCTAAAGGCCCAAGGCCGTATACATAGAATGGGAAGATAATCAAGGTGAAGAGATGAAACTGGAATGTCTTCAAAAGGATTATGTTTTAGATCATGTGTTTATCTGAATGTACTGTGGATACTGAATGTTCTCTTACCTACTTGTGCATTAGAAATGATTATGGGGTATGGATAACAGCCTGTAAGTCCACCTTAAGCTGATACTTGATTGACTATGTTTAAAGGGGAAATAGAATTTGCCCAGAAGAAGCACAAGCTTTTTTTTCAGACCCTGTGTGTAGAGTTTTGGGGGTTTAGGTAGAAAACTTGAGCCCCACCCAGAACAGGCTGAGTGAGGAAATTTGCATTTGAAATGACCCACCTAGAATTCTGAGCAGTGTGACTGCTAATATGAAAGCAGAGGGTTTAGGGACAACTAAGGGAGACAAGCTTGTCTGTCAGTTTGTCATCCTGTGGTGGCTTACTGGTTGCTGTGAGGCTGGAGGCTATGCCACTGTGTTGCAAAATGCCAGCAGGGTTACCCATGGTGGAGAGGTGTCAGTGGAGCTTCCGGGCTTAGACAGGCTCGGAAGAAGGAAGAGGCCATCCACTTCTCAAACAATTGGCCAGTAAAAACCCTTATGAGTAGCAATGAAACACTGTCTGATATATTACTGGAAAACTTTATGAACAGCCCAGAAACATTGTCCGACATAGTGCCAGAAGATGAGCCCATTGGGTTGGAAGGCACTGAAAGTTTGACGGGGGGGAGCTGACTCTTCAGAGTAGAGACGACCTTAATGATATGGATAGTATAAAGCTCTCAGGACCTCCATTGGCTGATGTGGCACAACTCAAAATAGGCAGAAACAGATGGAAACATCTATTAATAATTGGAACATGCAACGTACAAAGTATGAATCTAAGAAAACTGGAGATTGTCAAAAATGAAATGGAATGCATAAAGATTGATATCCTAGGCATTAGTGAGCTGAAATGGACTGGTTTTGGCTATTTTGAATCAGACAACCATATGATCTACTATGCCGGGAATGACAAATTGAGAAGGAATGGTGTGGCATGCATCATCACAAAGAATGTTTCAAGATCTGTCCTGAAGTACAACACTGTTAGTGATAGGATGATATCCATATGCCTATAAGGAAGACCAGATAATACTACTATTATTCAAATTTACACACCAGCCACCAAAGCCAAAAGAAAAAAACAAAAACAAAAAAAAAACAAACCAAACTCACAGCTGTCAAGTTGGATCCGACTCATAGTGACCTCTCCTGGGGTTTCCAAGGTGGTATCACTGTGGAAGTAGATTGCCCAACCTTCCTTCCAAGGAGTTGCTGGTGGGTTTGAACCACCAGCATTCTAGTTTGCAGTCAAATGCCTTAGGGACTACACCACTAGAGCTCCCTACCAAAGCCAAAGATGAAAATATTGAAGATTTCTACCAACTTCTGCAGCATAGTGGCTAAGGCACTTGACTGCTAACCAGAAGGCTGGCGGTTCAAACCCACCAGCCACTCCTCGGAAGGAAGGTTGGGCATTCCTACTTCCGTAGTGGTACTGCCTCGGAAACCCAAGGAGGGGTCGCTATGAGTCGGGGCCGACTCGATGGCAAACAACAACAACACAACAACCAACTTCTGCTGTCTAAAATGAATCAAACATGCAATCAAGATGTGTTGATTATCATTGGTGACTAGAATGCAAAAGTTAGAAACAAAGAAGAGTTATTGGTAGTTGGAAAATATGTCCTTGGTGATAGAAATAACATTGGAGATCACATGATAGACTTTTACAAGACTAACGATTTACGCATTGCAAATACCTTTTTTCAGCAATGTAAGTGATGACTATACACATGGACTTCACCAGATGGAGTACACAGGAATCAGATTGACTACATCTGTGGCAAGAGGTGATGGAGAAGTTTATTATCTTCGGCTAAAAGAAGGCCAGGAGCTGATTGTGGAACAGACCATCAACTGCTCATATTCACCTTCAAGTTGAAGTTGAAGACAATTAAAACAAATCCATGAGAGCTAAAACATGACCTTGATTATATCTCTCCTGAATTTAGAGACCATTTAAAGAGTAGACATGATGCATTGAACACCAGTGACCGAAAAGCAGAGGAATTGTGGAATGACCATGAAGAAAGCAAGAGGTCATGAAAAAGACAAGGAAGGAAGAAAAGACCAAAATGGATGTCAGCAGAGACTCTGAAGCTTGCCTTTAAGCAGAGAGTAGCTAAAGCAAGTGGAAGAAATGACAAGATAGAAGAGCTGAACAGAAGATTTCAAAGAGCAGCTCTAGCAGACAAAGCCAGGTATTATAATGCTGGAGTTAGAAAACCAAAAGGGAAAAACATGCTCGGCATTTCTCGAGATGAAAGAACTGAGGAAATAATTTAAACATCAAGTTGCAATATTAAAAGAGTCTGTGGACAAAATATTGAATGATGCAGGAAACATCAAAAGAAGATTGAAGGAATACACAGAGTCACTGTACCAAAAATAATTGGTCAGTGTTCATCCATTTCAGGAGGTGGCATATGATCAGGAACCAATGATATTGAAGGAAGAAGTCGAAGGTGCACTGTAGGAATTGGCAAAAAACAAGGCTCCAGGAATTGAAGGAATACCCAATGAGATGTTTCAATAAACAGATGCTCTACTGGAGTTACCTACTCAGTTATGTCCAGAGATTTGGAAGACAGCTACCTGGCCAACTGACTGGAAGAGATCCGTATTTGTACCCATTCCAAAGAAAGGTGATCCCACAGAATGTGGAAATTATAGAACAGTATCATTAATATCACATGCAAGTAAAATCTTACTGAAGATAATTCAAAAACGGTTGCAGCAGTATATTGACAGAGAACTTCCAGAAATGCAAGCTGGATTCAGAAGAGGACGTGGAACAAGGGATATCATTGCTGATGTCAGATGGATCTTAGCTGAAAGCAAAGAATACCAGAAAGATGTTTACTTATGTTTTAGTGACTATGCAAAAGCATTTGATTGTGTGGATCATAACAAATTGTGAATAACATTGAGAAGAATGGGAATTCCAGAACACTTGATTGTACTCATGAGGAACCTGTACATAGATCAGGAGGCTGTCATTTGAACAGAACAAGGGGATACTTCATGGTTCAAAATCAAGAAGGGAGTGTGTCAGGCTTGTATCCTTTTACCATAATTATTCAACTTGTATGCTGAGCAAATAATCTGAGAAGCTGGATTATATGAAGAAGAACGTGGCATCAGGATTGGAGGAAGACTCATTAACAACCTGTGATATGCAGATGACACGACTTTGCTTGCTGAAAGTGAGGATGACTTGAAGCACTTACTGATGAGGGTTAAAGACCACAGTATGCAGTATGGATTACACCTGAATATAAAGAAAACAAAAATCCTCACAACTGATCCAATAACAGCTTCATGGTGGCTGGAGACAAGGTTGAAGTTGTCAAGGATTTCATATTACTTGGCGTACAATCAACACCAATGGAAGCAGCAGTCGAGACATCAGAAGATGTATTACATTGGGTAAATCTGCTACAAAGGAGCTCTTTCAAGTGCTGAAGAACAATGATGTATCCTTGAAGACTAAGGTGTGCCTAACCTAAGCCATGGTATTTTCATTTACCTCTTATGCATGTGAGATCTGGGCAGTGAATAAGGAAGACCAGAGAAGAGTTGATGCTTTTGAATTATGCTGTTGGAGAAGAATGCTAAGAGTACCATAGTCTGCTAAAAGGACTAACAAATAAGTCCTGGAGGAAGTGCAGCCAGAATGCTCCTTGGAACCGAGAATGGCCAGATTTCGTCTCACATACTTTATCATGTTGTCAGAAGGAACCATTCCTTGGAGAAGGAAAACCCTCACAAAGAGTTGGGTAGACACAGTGGCTGCAGCAATGGGCTCAGAAATAGAAAGGATCATGACATTGGCACAAGACCAGAGAGTGTTCTGTTCTGGTATGCATAGGGTCGCTGTGAGTCAGAGATTACTCGATGGCACCTAACAACAGTGCAACCTAGAACTACTGAGAGAACAGAACATTTGCATTTGAAGAAAGGATCTGAAGAAAAAAAAATGACTGCTTGGGTTTTTTGAATTTCTAGCAAGCACCTAGGCTTTGGGTGTATTGAGGCAGGAAAATCATGGCCCATGAGAGAAACCCCGTCCAGGACTGGAAGTTAAAGGAAGCTGGTGAGTAAATGGCCTTGCATGCTGCTCGCTTGTGACCACCTGGTGCCACTTGAAGAGTGGAATTGGGGAAAGTTCAGTAATGAAGAAACAGGCTGAGTTTGGTACTGTTTGACTTAGGACACACAGGCTAGGGATGAGAGGAAGGGCTGGCTGGTCTGAAGTACAATGAGTTGTGAGCCTACAAGCATTGAAATAGTCCCTGAGGACAGAGGATGACAGAGAGAAGGTGCTGGCTGATCTCAGGTGAAAGGAAGAGTGTGACTCCCAAACTTGGCAGCTGGAACCCATGACCTAGCTGGGATGAGTAGGGCTGAGCTGACCAGAACCCGACCAAAGAAAGAGGAAGATGTTTGACACTGAGCTGGTGTTAAGTTGCTGCAATTTGATGGCTTGTGCTGGGCTGGACTTTGCTTGTTTATGGATGCAGATACCCAAAGTTTTCAAGTAGAATAGAAGCTTTGCCAGGGAGAAAGGAGCATGATTGTCTCCTCAGAGTACTGATTTGATAGGGATGGAGAACTTAGAAATTGACGGTCTAAAATGGGGGAGATAAAGGCATGAAGTGGCTGACTTACACACTTTGATTAGTGTGGTTATTCTTAAACTGATGTTGAAGGAGATGTTAATTTTTTATGTGTAAAAGGGATAATGCAGGGGATGGCCTGCATGTAGTAAATTACATGGTAGGCTTTTCTAGCCATAGTCTTTGTAACTCCCACTTTGCCATGAGCAACTGAGTAGCTGATTGTTAGTTATCCACCTGGGACAGCACAAAGTAATCTTCTGGGAAGTTTGCTCTGTCTTAGGTGTATAGAATTCTGATGTTGGGATTGGTTGATTTGGACCAGTCAGCCAGGCTCAAAAAGGAGCCCTCCTAGAGGCAGAAGGAGAGTCTCTCTGACTGCTGGCTGAGAGAGAGACACTGCTGAGAGACACATGCTGCTGAGAGAGATGTGCTGCTGAGAGAGATGTGGGAGACACACACTGCTGAGAGAGATGACTGGCTGAGAGAGATGGCCGGCTGAGAGAGACTGAGTGTATTCCTGAACTTGAATTGTAGCCTGTTGCTTCCCTAATAAACCCCATAATCTTTGGGCTCTGTGTGGCCACTGCAGCAAATTATCAAACCCAGCAAAGAGGTGGTGGGTGGCGTGGGAAGAACTGTTGGTGATGAGGTTAGTAAGAGGATTGGAGGGTGGCAGGATGTCTGGCCTGAAAGGAACAGACCTGGGGCTGCTGCTGCTGATTCTGCCTTACTCTTAGGTAGTGAGAGAAGGTCAGAAAAAGCCTCCTCCTTGCCCTGTTAGCAGCATTTTACTGAGGAAAATTAAATGTATGTATATAACATATGTTGTTGTTGTTGTTGTTATGTGCAGTCGAGTCAGCCCTGACTCATAGCGACCCCTCCTTGGGTTTCCGAGGCAGTATCACTACGGAAGTAGGATTGCCCAACCCAAAACTCCAAAACCAAACTCAGTGCTGTAGAGTTGATCCAACTCATAGTGACCCCTCCTTGGGTTTCTGAGGTGGTATTTCTACAGAAGTGGATTGCCCAATCTTCCTTCTGAGGAGAGGCTGGTGGGTTTTTTGAGTATTCTTTGCCAACACCAGAATTCAAAGATATTAGCGCTTCTTTAGTCTCCCTTATTCATTGTCCAGCTTTCACATGCATATGAGGCGATTGAAAATATCATGGCTTGTGTTAGGTGTACCTTTGTCTTCAGAGTGACGTTTTTCTCAACACTGTAAAGAATTCTTTTGCAGCAGATTTGCTCACTGCAGCACATCTGATTCCTTGACTGCTGCTTCCATGGTGTTGATTGGGGATCCAAGTAATAAGAAATATCTGACAACTTCAATGTTTTCTCCATTAATTGTGATGCTACTTATTGGTCCAGTTGTGAGAAGTTTTGTTTTATGTTAAGGTGTAATCCATACTGCAGAAGGTAGTCTTTAAATTTCCTCAGTAAGTGCTTCAAGTTATTCTCACTTTTAACAGGCACTTGCTTCCAAATGCCTTAGGCACTATGTCACCAGAGCTCTGAACACACACACACACACACACACACACACCCTATATGTTGTTGTTGTTGTTAAGTGCCGCCGAGTCATTTCCGACTCATAGCGACCCCACGCACAGCAGAACGAAACACTGCCCGATCCCGTGCCAGCCCCACAATCCCTGCTATACTTGATCCCATCATTGCAGCCCGTATCGATCCATCTCGTTGAAGGCCTCCCCCTCTTTCGTCGACCCTCCACCCTACCAAGCATGACATCCTTCTCCAGGGAATGGTCCCGTCTTACAACATGACCAAAATAGGTGAGACGAAGTCTGGCCATTCTTGCTTCCAAGGAGCATTCTGGCTGCACTTCCTCCAGGACAGATCTGTT
>NW_006921645.1:13278092-13303542 GCF_000298275.1 Orycteropus afer afer | reverse complement strand
CAACAATATGCCAAGTACCAGCTCTACAGAAATATAGCAGAGATTTTATCATAGAAACTTACCAAGATTACAAAGTCAATTAGGATATGCAGTTATGTAATTTTTCTTTTTCTCTTTTTTACTATTTTTCAACAAGTTTTCTCAGTACTGATACAGATGGTGTTTTATATTCATTATCTGGTATCATCATCATTAAACAGATAAAATTCCCACTTTCTTTTTCTTCGTGAACAAAACATAATTTCATTTGTTTCTTTATTTTCTGATATGAAATTATGTTTTGTTCATGAAGAAAAAGAAAGTGGGAATTTTATCTGTTTAATGATGATGATACCAGATAATGAATATAAAACACCATCTGTATCAGTACTGAGAAAACTTGTTGAAAAATAGTAAAAAAGAGAAAAAGAAAAATTACATAACTGCATATCCTAATTGACTTTGTAATCTTGGTAAGTTTCTATGATAAAATCTCTGCTATATTTCTGTAGAGCTGGTACTTGGCATATTGTTGTTGTTAGGTGCCGTTGAGTCGGACCCGACTCATAGCGACCCCTCCTTGGGTTTCTTAGGCAGTATTACTATGGAAGTAGATTGCCCCATCTTCTATCCAAGGTGGGTTTGAACCACCAGCCTTCTGGTTAGCAGTCAGATTCCTTAGGCACTATGCTACCAGAGCTTCCTTGGCATATAGTAAGCACTTAAAATTTTTCCAAATACAAGTTGTTGGTTGAGTGCTAAAAAATAATTATATTTCTCTGTTGTAATTGTGAAAAGAAAGGGCGATATTATGTGAAGTATGAAGGGGATCTTGGAACTTAGGTAATTGTATTTTGATATGGCTTCTGAACTTCTAGAGGAAGTGACCAGTATTTAAGTGGCACAAAAGTATACATGCCAAAGCAGATGTGACATGCCAGTCTGCTCAGAATGCCAGTCATTGTGCTCGTGAATGAATTGATGCAATAAACCATGCTAGGTTACTAATTACTGTTGATGTTGTTGTTATGTGCTGCCAAGTCGGACCCAATTCATACTACTAGGTTTATAGTACTTATAAAGATTTGAAATATGGTCTCTTAATCTTCTTTGTATTCAAAATTTTAGTTTCTTTGCCAGCTGTAGATCTGTTCCATTATCTTTGTTGCAGTGTAATTATCTGGGCTACAGAATGCGTAGTTAACATAAAGTAAATTTTTTAAGTATTGAAATCTAAGTCCACTTTTTAATTTTTGTAATTAAGAATGGACACCACTTAAAGATGTGGCCTGACTCTTCCATTTTAAACAGAATTCACTGATAATAATTGAAAGCTTTCTTTTTTTTAATCACTTACGCATGTGATTCATTGATGCTTTAAGCCTAATAGTGAGGCTTAAGGTTGCTTGCCCATTCTCTGTATGCTCTGAGACTTTTTCAGTTCTTTTTGTTATTGTTAAGTGCTGTTGAGTCAGCTCTGACTCATAGCGATCCTATGTACAACAGAGCAAAGTACTGACTCGTCTGAGCCATCCACACAATTCCTGTTACACTTGAGTCCATCATTGCAGCCAGTGTGTCAGTCCATCTCGTTGAGAGTCTTCCTCTTTTTTTGCTTACCTTCCATTTTACCTAGCATGATATCCTTCTCCAGGGAATGGACCCTTCTGACAACATGAGCAAAGTAGGTGAGACAAAGTCTGGTCATCCGTGCTTCCAAGAAGCATCCCAGCTCCTTCTTCCGTGACAGATTTGTTCATTCTGGTATTTTCAGTATTCTTTGCCAACACCAGAATTCAAAGATATTAGCACTTCTTTGGTCTCCCTTATTCATTGTCCAGCTTTCACATGCGTATGAGGCAATTGAAAATACCAGGGCTTGAGTTAGGCCTACCTTTGTCTTCAGAGTGACATTTTTTGCTCAACACCATAAAGAATACTTATGTAGCACATTTGCCCACTGCAGTACAACATCTCATTTCTTGACTGTTCCTTCATGGGTGTTGATTAGGGACCCCAGTAATATGAAATCTTTGACAACTTCAGTGTTTTCTCCATTAATTGTGATGCTACTTATTGGTCCAGTTGTGAGAAGTTTTTGTTTTATGTTAAGGTGTAGTCCATACTGCAGAAAGTAGTCTTTAAATTTCTTCTGTAAGTGGTTCAAGTTATTTTCACTTTTAACAGGCAAGGTTGTGTCATCTGCATATCGCAAGTTGTTAATGAGTCTTCCTCCAATCTTGATGCCACATTCTTCTTCATGTAGTCCAGCTTCTCGAATTATTTGCTCAGCATGCAGATTGAATAAGTAAGGTGAAAAGGATACAACCCTGACGCACACCCTTCCTGATTTTAAACCATGTAGTATCCCCTTGTTCTTTTCTAACAATACCCTCCTGGTCTATGTACGGATTCCTCATAAACACAATTAAGTGTTCTGGAATTCCCATTCTTCCCAATGTTCTCCATAATTTGTTAAGATCCACACAGTCAAATGCCTTTGCATAGTCAGTAAAACACAAATATCTTTCTGGTATTACTTGCTTACAGCCAAGATCGATCTGACATCAGCAGTGATATTCCTTGTTTCATGTCCTCTTCTGAATTCAGCTTGCACTTCTGCCTATTGTCTGTCAATAGACTGCTGCAAACATTTAAAAATTATCTTCAGCAAAATTTTACTTATGTGTGATATTAATGATATTGTTTGATAATTTCCACATTCTGTTGGATCACCTTTCTTTGGAATGGACACAAATATGGATCTCTTCCAGTCAGTTGGCCAGGTAGGTGTCTTCCACATTACTTGGCATGGATGAGTAAGGGCCTCCAGCACTGCATCTGTTTGTTGAAACATCTCCATGGATATTCCATCAATTCCTGGAGCCTTGTGTTTCACCAGTACCTTCAGTGCAGTTTGCACTCTTCCTTCAGTTCTTGATCATATGTTACCTTCTGAAATGGTTGGACATCAACTGCTTCTTTTTTTGTACAATGACACCATATATTCCTTCCATCTTCTTTTGATGCTTCCTACTTCATTCATTATGTTGCCCACAGAATCCTTCAATAGTGCAACTCGAGGCTTGAATTTTTTCTTGAGTTCTTTCAGCATGAGAAATGCCAAGTGTGTTCTTCTTCACATATTTCATTATAATACTGCATCTTCTCAAGCTGCTCTTTGAAATCTTCTCTTCAGCTCTTTTACCTTATCGTTTCTTCCATTTGCTTTAGCTATTCTCTATTCAAGAGCAAGTTTCAGTCTCTTCTGACATCCATTTTGGTCTTTCCTTCCTTTCCTGTCTTTTCATTGACATTTGATTTCTTCATGGATGATGTTCTTGATACCATCCCACAACTCATCTGGTTTTTGGTCATTGTTGTTCAGTGCATCAAATCTATTCTTTAGATGGTCTCTAAATTCAGATTGGGTATAATCAAGGTCATATTTTGGCTGTCATGGACTTGTTTTAATTTTCTTCAGCTTCAGCTCAGTCTTGCAGTGAGCAATTGATGGTCTATTCCATAGTCAGCTCCTGGCCTTGTTTTGTCTGAGGATATTGAGGTTCTCCGTTACCTCTTTCCACCAATATAGTTGATCTGATTCTTGTGTATTCCATCTGGTGAGGTCCATGTGTATAGCCACCATACGTTGTTGAAAAGTATTTTCAATGAGTAAGACCGTGGTTTTGCAAAATTCTATCATGTGATCTCCAGCAAAATTTCTATTACCAAGTCCATATTTTCCAACTACCAATGATTCTCTTTTGTTTCTAACTTTTGCATTCCAATCACCAGTAATAGTCAATACATCTTGATAGCATATTTGGTCAATTTCAGACTGCAGAAGTTGGTAAAAATCTTCAGTTTCTTCATCTTTTGCTTTAGTGGTTGGTGTATAAATTTGAATAATAGTAGTATTAACTGATCTTCCTTGTAGGCGTGTGGATATTAACCTGTCACTGACAGCATTGTTCTTCAGGATAGATTTTGAAACATTCTTTTTGATGATGAATGCAATGTCATTCCTCTTCAATTTGCCATTCCCAGCGTAGTAGACCATATGATTGCCTAATTCAAAATGCCAAAACCCTAGTCTATTTCAGCATATTAATGCCTAGGATATTGATCTTTGTGTTCCATTGCATATTTGACAACTTCCCAATATTCCTACTTTCATACTTTGCAGTTCAGTTCTTGAGGTCGTTGTGTGTGTGTGTGTGTGTGTGTATTCCCTTATCACACACTGGCAAATGTGATGGTATTATCAGTGTATCTGCTTCTAGAAATCGTTTGTTTGCTTCTGATTTACTGTTTTTAATATGTCACTGACAGACAAAAAAGATAGCCAAACTTATTAGCAGTCTGTTTAAAGGAAAGATGTAAGTGATTGCTCTCTTATGAGAAAAGCACATGAACTTTCGTAGTTAGAGTGTCATACTGTGAAACGATTGTCTGTTTTGGCTACTATGAGAGACTTTTTTTTTTCCCTTACTTTGTAGTTCTCATTTGTGTCCTAATTATTGAGGTGGCCAATAAATTGGGTAGCCAAAAGTGAGGTGTAACACTATGATGTAACCTCCGGTGTTAAGTAATCATTTATTTACTGTCTTCTATGTTCTTATTCTACAGGTTAGTTCACTGTAGTGGCTGTTAGGGACTACATTGTAATTCAGAAGTAATTAAGTTGTTGTTGTTGTTGTTATTTTCCGTGAAGTCGGACCCAACTCATGGCGACCCTTCCTTGGGTTTCTGAGGCGGTATCACTATGGAACTAGATTGCCCAACCTTCCTTCGAGGAGTGGCTGGTGGGTTTGAACTGCCAGCCTTCTGGTTATCAGTCAAGTGCCTTGGGCACTATGCTACCAGAGCTCCTGTGTAGTTAAGTTAGGGTCCTAAATACCAAAGGTTTACAATCAGAATACAAACTTTAATGATAATTATTATCAAAATTTAAAAAAAGCTAAAATACTCACTGCCGTCGAGTCACCTTGACTCATAGCGACTCCTACTTGGGTTTCAGAGGCAGTATTTCTACGGAAATAGATTGCTCAGTCTTCCTTCTGAGGATTGGCTGGTGGGTTTGGACCACCAGCCTTCTTGTTAGCAATCACATGCCTTAGGCACTATGCCACCAGAGCTTCCTAAAAATAACTTAGACAACAAAATACACAGACTTTATATTCTACTATTTATTAAACAATTCTTCATTGTCAGTTTATTTAACTGTGTGATTTATTTACTTTGCCTAATTCTGCTCTGGTGGTGTAGTGCCTATGGCATCTGACTGCTAACCAGAGGCTGGTGGTTCAAACCCACTAGCCACTCCTCAGAAGGAAGGTTGAGCAATCTACTTCCATAGTGATACAGCCTCGGAAACCCAAGGAGGGGTCACTGTGAGTCTTGATCGAGTCGACGGCAGTGAGTGAGTTTTTTAATTCTGCTCTGATTTTTCTCAGAAACTTAATCCCCTCTTATTCAAACCCTAACTGCTTTTCACTAAAAGATAGAATCAGGTGATTCATAAAATTTATTTTAAAATTTATAGAAAAAAATCTATTTAAGGGGACTCTAACATGCATCAGGAAGACTGTAAAAATATTTATATCCATTGAATCAGTTTACTTCTTGAGTTTATCATAAGGAATTAATCAGAGATGAACCCCGAGTTTTATGTATATTTGTTGCAACACTTGAAATATATGAAAAACTTGAAACAGCTTTAATGTTCAAGAATGAAAGTTTAGTTAAGTTTTGAGACATTCACATAATTGAATATAATGCAATTAAGAATAAGTTCCAGATGAACACGTGTAAATGTAATACAGTTTTAAACTAATTTAGTGTGTACATAGAGAAAGAAAGGAATATAGCAAAATGATAACAGAAATTTCCTCTAGGTTATAGCACAATGGTTTTGTAATAGTAATATTATTAATAATTTCTAATACTTATGCCTTTGCATGTTTTGATAGAACACTTTAATAGTAGAAAAGATGACCTGAGATTTGGTTTACCTGCTTTTGTCCAGGATTGGCTGTTCTCACTAACATTTTACTTACTTGCCTCCTTGATCTTTTATTAACAGGGTATAGGGGAGCCTCCATTTGAAGTTACATTGAGCCAGTTTCTCCTGTTCAAAACTTAGCCTCCTCTGCTGTAGTCTTTTTGTTTTGTTTTGTTTTCTGGTATTTCCCCTCAAGGAGCTTTCATAGAGTTGAGAGCACAACATTGACACATATGAAATGACTGCTGAATAAATGCACTGTAGCAAACATTGGTTTTCCAGAACTATCAAAGGTTGAGTTATTTTGGAGAGTCAAGTATTTGGACACCTGAAAGGTTGTCCCTTGTTCTCGATGATTATAAGTCTTCTGGCCCTAAAAAATTACATTCAGTGCCATTTAGGGGAGCTCTGGTGGTGGAGTGCCTAAGGCATTCAACTGCTAACCAGAAGGCTGGCTGTTCAAACCCACCAGCCACTCCTTGGATCTAAGATTGGGCAATCTACTTCCGTAGTGATACCACCTTGGAAACCTAAGGAAGGTGTTGCTATGAGTCAGACCATGGTCCAACTCGACGGCAGTGAGTTTGGTTTTTTGGCTTTTATCAGACCAACAAACCTGGTCCCTTTTTTTTTTTTTTTTAAATGATTTTGAGTTTTGTTCTACATTGTTCTCTCACTCTATCCAGGATCTCCTGTATAGATCCCCCTCTGAGTGGTTGACAGTGGCAGCTGGATACTGTCTAGTTCTTCTGGTCTCATAGTCATTCAGTCTGAGGATCGCATGATGTACCGGTCCCTTGGACTAATTGTTTCCATGTATCTTTAATTTTCTTCATTCTTCTTTGCTCTGGATGAGGAGAGACCCCTTGTTGCATCTCAACGGCTGCTTGCAAGCTTTTAAGATCCCATTCACTACTCTCCAAAGTAGAATGTGGAACATTGTTTTTGTGTAGCATGTTATACCAGTTGAGCTTGATGTCCCCTGTGACCATGGTCCCAAGCCCATAAGTCCAACTACTTGCTCCCTCTGGGTAGCTGGCTGTGGCCAAGAAGTGACTACAGCCTTGTCCCTTGTCAGCTCTACTGTATACCTGGGAATTCTTACAGAACATACAAATACACTTGTAAAAACATTGTCTACCAACCATATACATGGTCATGGGCACACTACCCCCTGCACAGACATACCTAATAGTTCAGCCTGTCCATCTAACTTTCCACCATATATCACTGTTTAAAAGGCAGAATATTTTTTTAAAGTGTATACACATGTGCAGTTAAGGGCTTCATTATGGAATTTTCATAAGGGAGAAAACCTACTTTTTTTTAAGCTGGAAACAACTAATAGGGAATTAGCACACATTCTTTTAGAGGTGTATAAATAGAAAGAGAATTACTGAGAAATTAATCTGTGATCTGGGAGATAACTTATTCCCTAATGCCAGGAGGGGGCATCAGACCTTAATTGAGAAGTTTAAATTCTTTTGATAATTATATTTTATTGTCTCTGTTTACTTCTTTGGTAAGATCTTTATACACACACACACACACACACACACACACATAAAATCTCACTAGGTTAGAGTCATTATTTGTTACACTTTAGGATTTTTTTAGTGCTGTTCTTAAAGATAAGAGAAGCCTAATCTAGAAATTTTTTTAAAAAATGTATTGTTTTAAACTAGTAGCTCAAGAAGTAATGAATTCCTTCACTATGCCTTCAATTTCTGGACTAGCAATATTCCTGTTAATAAAACAAACATGTTTTTGCTTGTCTCTTATTATTACGAGTCTATTAACTTTTAGTTTCTTTCTTTTTTTTTTTTTTCTTTTTAATGTATATGTTTAAACTTTACTACTTGGATCTAAGTATATGACCACATAACTGATTGTAGCTGAAAATAATACATTTTGGGGAGCTTAGTTATTTTACTTACAGAGTCCTGGTGCTGCAGTGGTTAAGTGCTACACTATTAAATGGAAGGTTGGTGGTTAAAACATACCCAGCTACTTTGAGAAAGACCTGGTGATCCTGCTCCTGTAAAGACTACAGCCAAGAATACCATATGAGAGCAGATCTACTTTGTCACATGGGATTGCTATGAGTTGAAATTGACTCAACAGCACCAAACACAATAGTTATTTCACTATCCAATCCTCCCCCCCTTTTTTTTTTTCTGCTCTGCATTAGTTAGGTGTAGATTTAAAAATTAAATCACTTATTCTCTTCCCTCCTTTGAAGATCGTAAGTTATTCACATCATTGCTAACATCTCCAAAGTGCTCTGTCAGTAGCCTTGAACTGTGACCCACTACTCTGTACCTAATTGCCAGCAGGTTGGTTCTGCTTATGAACTTGTTGATTAGTTCAAATATAGTTAGGTCCAAAGCTGCTAACCAGACGGCTGGCGGTTCAAACCCACCAGCCACTCCTTGGAAGGAAGGTTGGGCAATCCTACTTCCATAGTGATAACTGCCTCGGAAACCCAAGGAGGGGTCGCTATGAGTCAGGGCCGCACGTGACAACAACAACAACAAAGCTATGCAGCTTTATCTTCAGTTTATTTGTTTTGATGAGTTATCACCGTTTTCCCAACCTTAGCATAACCCTAAGTTTTCTATTTCCTTTATTTCCTGCTCCAGTTTGCTGTCACCTATAGTTCTTTCATTGAAAAGTTCTGATTGTGACTCCCTCCTTCCCCTCTTACTGTTACTGCAGTTATCTACACTGTTGCTACTTCATTTGTGCATTATTTGTAAGGTTTTCTAATGCTATCTCCAATTCCATTCCTCTTCTTTAATTCATTCTGTAGGTCATTAGTAGTCTAATCTTCTTGGGACCCCATTTTCTAAATATTTTTTTTCCCCTACAAGAGTTTTTGGAGCTCTGGTGGTAAAGTGCCTAAGGCATTTGACTGTTGACCAGAAGGTTGGCAGTTCAAACCCACCAGCCACTCTGTGGGAGCAATCTACTTCCATAAAGATTTACTGTCTTGGAAACCCACTGTGGGTTGCTGTGAGTAGGAATCAACTTGATGTCAGTGAGTTTGGGTTTTTTTTTTGAGAGTTTTTAGTAAGATCTAGACTAAATTGCCCCATACCTTTTTTTTTCCTTCCTATTTCAGAACTTGCTTTCATAACAAATACTTTTCTTACTCAGTTCTTATTTCCCAATATAAATTGTCAGTCATAGTAAGAATGTTCTCTTCAGCGACCTGTTTCCAGCTTACCATCACTGCCATACATTGTATAAAGTCTTGTCCTATAGACTTTTATCCTACTCTTCACTAGTTGTGTCAAAACCAGTTTTTGACCTCTTTATTCCAAATCTCATCTTTTAAGACCTAGCTTCTAAAGTCTTTTCTTTTAGAACTTTGTTGACATATCCTTCCTATGTATTTTACATCTATTCTAAACTATGTTTTGAAGTATGGTATAATGGACTTTATCTTGGCGTAGATAGGTATGGGCTTACGTCTTGATTTGGCCACTTACTAGCTTATTTTTAAGCTTATATTAATCTTTCTAAGCTACAGTTTCTTTATTTATAAAATTTAAATAATTATGTACTGTGGTGATTATATTTTTGAGTCAGCTTGGCTGGGCCTGGTTGAGTGGCTGGGCAGCTGTTGATAGTATTCCCCATGATGAGACTGGAAATCAACTCCATGGTGGAATCTACTTTGAGCCGCTGAGTAGCTACCTTAGGGATATGGTCTCCTTCCTGTATATAAGGAGAAGCCTTGGGAACAGTCTCTAGCATATGGCACGCTTGAACCCTCCATGTAGCCGTGTCGTTGTTCAGCAGCCTGCCATGCTCTGCCGCCCTTGGGACTTTCAATGGACTTGAATTAATGGCCTGCTGTGTGGTTTGGTAGGTAGCCTCAGGACTGTGCCTTTTTATTTGTCGACCTTGGGCTTGTTAGCCTCAACAGCCAGTAGCTGAGTGAAGATATGCCTCTAGCTTCAATGGGCCAGGAGCAAGAGGCAGAGCTGAACCCCAAGATCATGGGGCTTTCACACAGCCCCTAGAGCCTGGCTCTTGGAACTTGGATTTAAAGCCTTCAATTGCAAGAGAATAAACTCCTGTTTGTAAAGGCCATTCCATTTGTGGTACATTCCTGTCAGAGTGGCACTAGATAACCAGAACACGTGCATACCTTTAATTTTTCCCCCCAAACTTTTTATTGTGACTTGGGTGAAATTTTATAAAGCATGTTCATTTTACATTCAACAGTTCGTACGTATTTTGTGACTGATTACAATCCCCATAATGTAATGGCTTTCCTCCTGCTTTCCCTGTGTCCTTCCCATTTAGGCATTTCTGCTTTCTGGTAGCATAGTGCCTAAGGCACTTGACTGCTAACCAGCAGGCTAGCGGTTCAAACCCACCAGCCACTCCTCGGAAGGAAGGTTGGGCAATCCTACTTCCGTAGTGACACTGCCTCGAAAACCCAAGGAGGGGTCGCTATGGGTCAGGGCTGACTCGATGGCAAATAACAACAACAACAACAACAAGCTTTCTCCTTATGCAAATGCTTCCCTTCTGATCTCTCGTGGTTGATTGTTCTAAGAAGTGCATCTCCCTGGTGTAGTTGTTCATCTTCTCGGCCTGTCTGTTGTTTAACTGAAAGCCACAGGAGTGAGTCCAGTTTTAGGTCCAAACACACACACACACACACACACACAGAGACACACACACACACACTGTTGTCAGAGTAACACAAGGTGATGTTCTATAAAGTCTGGTAGCACTTAGTATTAGGTTTGGTTGTGTTTAAACAAAAACCCAGAATAGTGTTTTTAACAAAGTTTTAGCTTATTCTTCTCTTACGTAAAAGAAGTTTAGAGCATGGTTTTAAACTGATTCTTCCTGGTTCTATGATGGCCAACAAAGCGAAACCAGAATGGACCCCGAATTTTAAACTGTGGGTGAACTGGAATGGTAACTGGAATGGGAGAAATTACTGGTCACTGCCCTGCTAGAAAGATAATCTCCCTCTTAGAAAAGAAGGGCAGTGTGTGTGTGTTGCATAGCAACCAAATCACTTGATTGGCAGAGTTAGAAACAATGGTGACTAGCTGAAAGATGGCAGCTGACTCCACTGCTTTGAAATGTGTGTCATTCTCTACAACCCTGGCAATACACCAACTCATCACTTACTGAAATGGTTAGGTTCCAAAGACCAGGTCATTATGCACAAATTGGCATTATGCAAAAATGGAGGATGACCATGTCAGATCACAAGATGGAGGATAGCTATATCATTACATAACTACCAAATCACTGAGAATCATGGCCCAGCCAAGCTGACACATAACCTTAACCATCTCATTCACCACTACTCTGGCCTTTCGTCTTGGTATTTTTTACTGCCAGACATGTATCGTTAGTGCACAAAATAGTTAGATCTTTTATTACTGTCATAAATGTCAAATGTTGACATCAAGATAATCGATATGTGAGGAGTAGGTGTAATCCAATCTCCCACATCAAGCTCCTGGAAGGGCTCATTATACCTCTTTTGAGTCTCCCATTCCAGGAATTATCTTGTAATTTTTCCTGTTCTATCATTCTGCTTCACCTGAATTTTAAAAATTTGAGTCTGTTCCAATTTCACTTTGTTGGCCATGACTGAACTGGTTTGAAGCCAGATCTGGAGGTAGGTCATCCAGGACTGGTACTGAGATTAAGGCTTTCTCTATCTTTCTGTTCTCCCATTCTAATGAATGACTTGTATCTCAAGATGACCAATGGTCCAGCATGGGTGCTAAGACCTCCAACTATCATAGTTGCATTCCATGCAACAAAAGGAATAATAGAGGGTCTGCTTTTTAGTTTTATCAACTTCCTTTAACTAGCCTTCCTGGAAGTCCCTAAGAGCTTGTCTGCTTAGAATCTTGCTAGCTAGAACTTAGTCATGTGACTACACCTTGCTAAAGAGAGGCTTAGTATTTTTTGTTGTGAAAGTGTAAACTCTTAGTTGGATATGTTGCTGCATCAAATAAAATCAGTGTTCTGTTGATAAGGAAGAAGAAGATAATGACTACTGGGTGACTATCAGCAGTCTTGGTTTTCGGTACCTATCATGGTGCTTGGCACATAGTGAAGCTTGACAAATACATACTCTTTAGGCCTTTATCCTTTTTGTTATGTTTAAAGTCAGTTTAGCTCTTAATTCTTCTTTGCTTCATATATATCTTCTTTTTCCAGCTGTGCAGTTAAGGTCCACCACACTTCTATATTGGATCAGTAATGGAAACTTTCTACATATTTGTTAACTAATTGAATTTATTTCCTTTAGAGTCACATTTCTAGTAGCCTTTTAATTGATTTCCCCCACTTTCTGGGTATTTAATACTTTTCCTTCAACTACAAGGAGCTCTGTTAACATAGTGCTTGAGGCATCTGACTGCTAACTGGAAGACTGGTGGTTCAAACCCACCAGCCGCTCTGCAGAAGCAAGACTGGGCAATCTATTTCCATAAGAATTTACCGCCTCGGAAACCCAGTGGGGGTCACTATGAGTCAGAAGTGACTCGACGACAGTGGGTTTGGTTTTTTTGGTTTCAACTACAAACCAGCCGCTGTTGTGAAAGGATATATTGAGGATTTTTGTTCCTTTAGTAATTTTCTGGTTTTTTTTTTTTTAAATGCTCTAAAAGTTACATTGTAGAGTTGATAATTTAACATTTTATCATTCTTTGATTAATGTATCTTTTTTAAAAAAGTTTTTCTCCACCTAGTGCTTCAGGATAAATTCCCCAAATGGAACCTAAACAATAATGCATTATGTATATGTTACATACATCTATTATACATGTTGTTGTTGTTGTTATGTGCCTTTGAGTCGGACCCGACTCATAGCGACCCCTCTTTGGGTTTCCGAGGCAGTATCACTACGGAAGTAGGATTGCCCAACCTTCCTTCCGAGGAGTGGCTGGTGGGTTTGAACCGCCAGTCTATTACACATAGATCTCTAATATTCCTGCTAAGAATATATAGGGTATGAGTTTTTCAAAATGCTGTGTTTGGAAAGGCATTGAGAAATTAATGTTTTCTCTGTGCATATTTAACTCACTAATTGCTTTGTCAGGAAGCTCAATAATTTAAAAAAGCTTAGGGCACATTTCTTAGCCAAATTATTCTTGAGGTCTTGGTTATTTTTCTTTTTCTCCCAACTATGGATAAGAGTTAGGACACAGGAAACTCTCTCTTTTCAAGAAGATAAAGAAATAATAGTAGTACCAGAAATGTCTTTCCTTGCTAATTGGCCCAGACTTTATGTAAAAAATAGGGTCTTCTAGTTTTAAAGTGTCTTGAGATATAAGAGTTTATGTGGGTTCTCTATATTCCACTTTGGAACTTGCTGAGCAGAATATTTTAAACATACCCTTTGTTCTCCTCACATGTATTCCTTCAGAGGTGTATACATCATTAGTATATGAATATAAAAATGTAATACCATTTCTTTCATACCTCCACCACCATTTTTAAATATTTTCATGTATACTGAAACATGCATATATCTTATTATAAATACATATTCAGATGTTGAGAAATATAGACAAGTACGCTACTCCAGATTTCTTGGAACGAAGTGAGGTATAAATAAATACAGTAAAAACTTCTATGTCATCTAGTTATGTGCACTCAAAAATAGTACATAAGTAAACACATGAATGGTTATTTGATTTGATGTTTAGGTAGAATAGTAATTGGTGGGAAAGATACTCATCAGTAAAGTAAATAAAATGATTATGCATATTTGACTCACTAATTTATTGGTCAGGAAGCTCAACAGTTTGCAAAAAGCTTAGATCACAGTTCTTTGAAAAGTTGTTTTTGAGCTGCTGGTATTTTTTTCTTTTCTGCCCAACAGTAGATGAGAAGAAGGAGCTCTGGTGGTGCTGTGGTTAGAGCATTGGGCTGTTAACCAAAAGGCTGGTGATTCAAACCCACCAGTTGCTCCATGGGACGAAGTTGAGGCAGTGTGCT
The DNA here is from genome assembly GCF_000298275.1 of Orycteropus afer afer. Taxonomy (NCBI): domain Eukaryota; kingdom Metazoa; phylum Chordata; class Mammalia; order Tubulidentata; family Orycteropodidae; genus Orycteropus; species Orycteropus afer. Next base: position 13,289,558 of record NW_006921645.1, on the reverse strand, counting down.
TTCATAAAGATTTATAGCCTTGGAAACCCTCAGTGGAAGTTTTATTCTGTCCTATAGTATAGGGTCACTATGAGTCAGAATCGACTCAATGTCAACGGGCAGGTAGATGAGAAGAAAGGAATAACTGACTGGACATATAAACAACAATGCTAATAAAACTAAGAATAGTTCTAATGTTAACTCAAAATCATAATACCTTAATGATATTTTTTAACTGGTATAACCAATGACATATAGCCATTTATTTAAAAACTGATGTTTCTTTATAGTTTGACTTTTTGGTTTTGTTCTCATAGATGTTTTCTCCCAGATGTCAGATTCCAATGGCTTATTGATATTTAGCAAGTTTGACCAGTTTCTGAAGGAAGTTCTGAAGCTCCCAACAGCTGTCTTTGAAGGGCCATCATTTGGTTACACAGAGCACTCAGTCCGCACCTGTTTTCCACAGCAGGTAAGGACAGTTTTATAGACTTTAGGACTAGAATAGACCTCATTCATCCTTCTACCTTTTACTAGATTTCACCACATTAGATTCCAGTCTAAGAATATAGGTCTTGAGTAGGGGAGGAGATAGAGCTTTAAAACTGGGAGGTTGAACAAAAAAGGGGGAGGGAAAATATAAATTTACCCAAGAACTCTTTTTTCGGGGGAGGAGGTCTGCTCTGAAAATCAGGATAACATTTGAAATACTTTACTGAAATTTTAAAGAAAAATGCTTAAGATGTAGTGTTTATATTATTGCTACCAGGCATATATCACTTTCCCAAGTGAGTTTTTATAACTGAAATACAGGCAGTTTGATATTAAACTTTATAATTATTTACTGAGCTCTGAAGACAAAGAGTGCCGTACAGCCTTCAGTTACATCCCTCAGCAATACATTGCCATTTTCATATGAAAGAAAATGGGTTTGGTTTCTTGTTTATTTGTGGGTTTCTTTTTGTGGTCTTGACCTAGAGGTTGGTATGAATATATTCCTTTGATCTTAACTGGGCTTCAAAGAATTGGGAGCAAAGTGGACTCTGGCTGTAACATTTGTATGTTTAGGTAGAAGTTAGATAAAAGGAGTTTACTGTTAAACTTACTTAGAAAGTTTTGGAAAGTGTGGAAAAAAAAATCTGTGGTATAATTAATGGGTAAATGATGAATAAGAAACAGTGTATTAATGTAGTCTGAAAGTTTCTCTATATACAACAATACTTATTAATTACAAAGGAAGCATGGTAACTTTACAGTGGAGAGACCTGTGGGATACTCCCAGAGCCAAGTGATCGAAGTCCACATCACCAATAATGGAATACACTGATTTCACAGGCCTCCTGGTAAGATGCATTGGAAGTACACAGTATCACTTCTGTGGTGCTCCTGCTAAAAATGCATAAGCTGAAGCTAATCTTGAGGAGACATCAAATACACCCCCACGTGAAGGTGTTTCTACAGTATAACTAACCTGTATGCTTCAAAAGGGTCTGTGGGTGGCACAAATGGTTCAAACCCATCCAGAGGCACCTTGTAAGAAAGGCCTAGTGATCTGCTTCTGTAAAGATTACAGCCAAGAATGGCCAGACATTGTCACTCATACTTTGGTCATGTTGTCAGAAGGGAGAAGGATGTCACTGGAGGAGGATATCATGCTGGGTAGAGTGGAGGGGTCAGCGAAAAAGGGGAAGACCCTCGATGAGATGGATTGACAGTGACTACAGTGATGGGCTTAAGCATAGCAGGGATAATGGATGGCGCAGGACAGGGTGTTGTTTCATTCTGTTGCACACAGGATCACTGTAAGTGGGGACCAATTGACAGCAGCTAACAACAACAGTAAGCATAAGAGGAGCCCTGATGGCACAGTTGTTAAAGTGCTCAAGTGTTAACTGAAAGGTCAGCAGTTCAAATCCAACAGCCACTCTATGGGACAAGGATGTGGCAGCCTGCTTTTGTAAAGATTTACAGCCTTGGAAACCCTATAGGGCAGTTCTAGTCTGTGTTACAGAGTCACTGTGAATCAGAACTGACTCAACAGCATTGACTTTGGTTTTTGGTTTAAATGTATCCTGGTCCAATAATGTTCTGCAAGTATTGAAATGCCCTTCAGAGATTTAAGTGAGGATACATATGACGTGGAAACGATGAATGACTCTCTTTCATTTTCATTCCATATTCGTCTCTGCTGCTGCTGCTGCTGCTATAGTGGTAGCATCATCTCAAACGGTTGTCCATACTGTACTCTGGAATAGTCTTGTATGTATATGTGGCTTTTCATACAAGATGTTACCTGGAAGTCAGGCTAAAATACATTCAAGTTTTGGAATGCTGCTACTAAGTAAAATAGTGTCCAAATGGGAAATAGAGTATATACAAAGACGTTTCAGTGAAGAGCATCTCATGATACTTGACAATGGATCACAGTTATGTGGAATATTAAACCTAATATAATCTTTGATTTAATTGTAATATAACTGCTTTAATGAGACCTCAATGTTAGAATAACAGTTTAAAATGTTGAATAATGTATGTAAAAAAATCTTATTGTTCATTCTAAGGATGCTGTCTAGGATTCTGCAGGTTATTCTATGATATGACTGAGGCCTTTGAACTCCTAAGCTGCCTGTTGCTTTTCACCTGGCTCAGATTTCTGAAAAATAAGCTGGTGTTTTGATATATGCTATAGGAGCTCTGGTAATATAGTGCCTAAGGCACTTGACTGCTAACCAGAAGGCTGGCGGTTCAAACCCACCAGCCACTCCTCGGAAGGAAGGTTGGGCATTCCTACTTCTGTAGTGATACTGCCTCGGAAACCCAAGGAGGGGTCGCTATGAGTTGGGGTCAACTCGATGGCAAATAACAAACAAAACAAAAATGGGAGAGTCAGAGGAGCTGTCTCAGCCTAGAGGGAACTTAAGTTTTGTTACGTCCATGAACAAGATAAAAAAGCCTTGGAAGAAATACGAAGTACTGATGTAGTGACCTGAAAATGAGACTGTTTGAACATAGTTTCAAAATCAAGCAATAATTAAATTTAATGAGGTTAAAGTTTCTTTTTGAAAATGAGCTTTTCCCATATAGTTTGCCCATAGTATGCATTTCTCTAACGTGAATGAGCTGACACATGATCAAGTGGGAGGAATGATGTGGATGGATGTAATGTGGAAACTGGGTTGGTTCATGTGCAGTTTTCCCAGCATATTGATCTCTTGGGCTGAACAAAGTAGTGATCATAATCAAAGAGAAAATACGATTATTTTAAGAAAAAAATGGAAAATCCTGCAGAAAGACCTTCCTATAGTGAAAGAAGTTGCTGATTTAGAGGATGCATGAACTGCTTCACTTTCTACAATGTTATGGTGATAACACTGTGAATATAGATGGAAAAGTTATGAAGACATTTCTCCCTCTGTTTAAATAAAAGAAGAAAGAAAGAAAAGAAAAGATTGATCATGTTAAGCTATCCAGCCTGGATCTGATTTTTAATTTTGATGAAACTGCTCTGTCTTGGAAGTTGTACTGCCTCAAAGACGCTTATCGTGAAGAAGGAAGAAGTGCCCCAAGATTTAAAGCTGAAAGGGCTAATATCTGACAATCTCATGGTACAAATGCCCATGAAGATTTGTGGTGCTGGTATTATTAGTATTGTAATTGTTTTGGTAGTTCTCAGTTTACAGAGCTGTAAAGGTTTTAGTGGTTTGTTTTTACCTTGTTTTTCTCATATGCCTTATTTTAATTCTGCAGTTTTGCACATTGCACAGTTTTTCAAGAATGCCTGTGTTGTGTTATAGCAAAAATGATTTTTGTAATAATATGCAGGGAACTGCATAGTTGTATATTTTAATGTAGTTTTAATTCTAATTCTCTTCTAAAAAGTAGCTTCTGCCTGCTTTTCACAAACTAACCCAAAATAAGCGACAGTTTTTTGGTTTTTTTGGGGGGGTAATTCAGTTTTTAGGAACAAAACAAAAAGTAAAAGCATTTTTAAATTAATTCAACAGAAGACATCTACCAGAATAGCTAAAATTCAGTGATTGACACATCAGATGTTGAAGAAGATGTGGGTCAAGCACAGCATTTATATATTATCAGAGTATGAAATGGTACAGTCTTTTGGAGGAACAGTTGTTTCTTATAAATCAAAACAGACCAATGGCCTAGCAATTCCGCTCTAAGTATTTACCTAAGAGAAATGAAAACTATTATAAAGTGTCTTATAGATGAATACTGACAACACAATCAGAGAGGGACAAATATTGTATTAGTTCATTGTTGTAAAAAGTCAAGGGAAGGTTTGTATGTGGAAAGAAACTTTCTTTGTTGGTTACTGGGGCAGGGGAGGGGAGGGGAGGAAACACTGCAAAAATTATAAAAAAAAAAAAAAAAAAAAATACTGACAACAGCTTTATTCATAATAGCCCCAAACTTGGAAGCAGCTAGGTGTCTGTCATAATAAAATGTTGGAGTAAAGGTTATCCCAAGAGATAATAGGTATGAAATTTGCTTCAAGATAACCCATTTTGGAGAGAGCATGGAGGCAGAGTGGCAGTTAGCCAGGTGTTGAGCATAGTGAGGCTGGATGAAGAGGCATGTTATATTATTCTCTCTATTTCAGTATATTTTTTAAGAATTTAGGAACAGAAAAAGTAATCCTGGTGGTAAATTTGTGTTTGTGATTACTATCTGAACAAAATACAGTGTTAATGTAGTTCTCTAAGCATAATCTTTTGGTGAGTACACCAGATATATTAATATTGCTTTACATTTATTTGTTAACTACCAAATTGACTTTAAAGGCATCAAACTTATTAAAAAATAACTGAATATATTCAAATTCTCCCTTTTTCTCTTTTTTCCCCAAACTTCAGAGTTTTAGAAATATTTCTCTTTAGAAAGATGATTGCTATTTGTTTTATTATTCATTTTCTAAGTCTTCATATTTAGTTTGAAGAATTTAACCCAACCTGGAGGGAATTTTAAATTTGATACTTTAAATTTATATGAAAAGAAAACTTGGGGGAGGGGGAAGCTGTTAGAGAGTGAGATGGGAAAGAGATGCATTCTTTCAGTCAGCATATCCAGGAGATACTGTTGATAACACTCTATTAGATGCTATTTCATATTTTTCCTTGAGTCAAAGGAGGTGGTGAGTAGGAATATGTAATATGATTACACTGTTGCTGATGGATTTTCAGACTAACAAGAATATTTCATGTCTGATTACACTTTGCCCAGCATAAGACCTGTAGCTGTATCCCAAAATGACTTTTCTTACGGCTTTATCTTTGAGGGAAGATGTTTTTTGGATATTCTGACCTTGTTTTCCTGCACTACAAATAAAGTTTGGCAAGAATAGCCAGGCACTTGTATGGGTATATTCATAGGAAGTCTAGTTAGGGAGATTTTAAGGTCTCCATTAAGAAGCTAATTGTCTCACCACAGCATTAATAACAAAGTTCAAAAAACGTAGAAAAGAACAAATGATGACAAGGGTGTAGAAAGACTGGAACCCTAATAGACTGCTGGTGAGATTATAAAATGGTACAACCACTGTATGGTGCTCCCTCAAAAACTTGGAAATAGAAATACCATATGATCCAGTAATTACACAACTAGGTATATAGCCTACAGAAATAAGAGCAGTGACACAAATAGATGTATGCAAACCCATGTTCATTGTAGCACTGTTTATAATAGCAAAAAAGGTGGAAACAACCTAAGTGTCCATCAACAGATGAATGGAAATGGATCAACAAACTGTGGTGTACACACACAATGGAATACCATGCAGTGTTAAAGAGAAATAATGAATCTGCAAGACACCTTGTAACATGGATGAACCTGGAGGACGTTTTGCTGAGTGAAAATTAGTCAGTTACAGAACAACAAATATTGTATGAGACCACTATTATAAAAAGTCAAGAAAAGGTTTTCACCCAGAAAGAAACATTCTTTGATGGTTATAGGGATAGGAAGGGAAGGGAGAGTAAATCACTAACTAGATAATGAAGACATATTAACTTGCGTGAAGGGAAAGGCAATATACAATAAGGGGGAGGTCAACACAAAATGATCAAGGGAAAGGAAGACACTAGAAGGAATATAAGAGTTAAAGTCAACAGATGTACTATTGCATATACAATTCTGCTATAACAGTAATAACAATCCATGAACGGATACATGGACAGACAAACCAGCTGAACAGGTGTGGTAAGGTAAATGGGACTACACTCATGAATACATATAAGTTTGACACAGGATATTTCTACATAAGTATTCATATGTGCTACAAATGTATCTGTGAATATATTTCAGCCTGTGGGTGCAAAGTTATGAAAACTTCTTAACCATAACAAAATACCTTGAGGAAAAAAGTCACTGGGCCTGGGGGATCAGGACCGTAGTCTCAGGGAACATCAAGGTCAATTTGCATAAACATAATCCACAAAGAGAATTTTCTACATCCTACTTTTGTGAGTAGCAACTGGGGTCTTAAAAGCTTGTTAGTGACCATCTAAGGTACAATTATTGGTCTCTCTCCATCCAGAGCAAAGAAGAATGAAGAAAATAAAAGATGCATGGAAACAGTTAGTCCAAAGGACTAATGGACCACGTGAATGTCAGCATCCATGAACCTGAGACCAGAAGAACTAAATGGTGCCCGGTTACCACTGCTGATCACTGTGAAAGGGATCACAGTAGAAGATTCTGTATAGAGTGGGAGAAAAATGTGAAACAAAACTCAAAAACAGAAACACAGCTTTGGTCTGATAGAGACTGGTGTAACCCCTAAGACTACGGCCCTTACTTACCCTTCAAGCCTGGAACTGAAATCACCATGTGGCTCAATTTTCAGCCAGATGATAGGTCTATAGGGTGAACAGTAACACCAGGGAGGTACATACTTCTTAGCACAATCCACCATTCCAAATCTGCCCAGAGTAAAAGTTCAGAAGGCAGGAAGGGATAAGAAATAGGGATGAATGGAAATGAGAAAATACTGGGAGGAAATGGGATGAGTATTATTAGGTTGTGGCATTGCAATCAATGTCCTGAAACAAAATGTGTATGAATTTGTTCTGGTTCCCTAGTGCTGCTCTGACAGGAATATACCACAGATGGAATGGCTTGAAGAAACAGGAGTTTATTCTTATAATTTGGAGGCTTTAAGTCCAAGTTCAAAGTGCCAGGCTCTAGGGGCTAGCTGAAAGCCCCTCGACCTTGGGCTTTAGCTCTGCCTCTTGCTCCCTGCCCACTGAAGCCAGAGGCATCTCTTCACTCAGACAGCTACTGGCCACTGAGGCTAACAAGCCCAAGGTCAACAAATAAAATGGCACAGTCTCAATGTTACCAAACCACATGACAGGCCATTAATTGAAGTCTGTTGTAAGTCCCAAGGTCAGCAGAGAATGGCAGGCTGCTGAACAACAACACAGCTACATGTGGGGTTCAAGCATGCCATAAGCTAGAGACCATTCTCAAAGCTGTTTCTCATAAAGGGGAAGCAGACCACATACCCAAAGCAACTACTCAGCTCCTCACAGTAGATTCCACCATGGAACTGATTACCAATCTCATCATGGGGAATACTATATCCAGCTGTCCAGCCACTCAAACAGGCCCAGCCAAATTGACACACAAACTTAACCACCACAGAACTGTTGAATGGAAAACTAATTTTCTCTGTAAACTTTCACCCAAATCACAATAAAAGTTTGAAAAATTAAAAAATAAATAAGCCAATGGCATTGAGTCAATTCCAACTTATGGAGACCCCATGCGTGTCAGAGCAGAACTATGCTTTATAGGGTTTTCAGTGGCTGATTTTTCAGAAGTAAATCACCTGGCCTTTCTCCCAAGGTACCTCTGGGTGTATATTCCGTCCTCCAGCCTTTTAGTTAACAAGTGAGCATGTTAGCTGTTTGCATGACCCAGAGGCTCCTGTGATCTCCATTAGCAACTCCTTTTTGCCATATAATGTAGCATAGATTATTATCATATTTCATTGATTTATCATGTTTTACTATCTTAGTCTCTGATACATCCTATAGTCAATGTTATCTTACATTTGCTGGTTAGGCAGTGGTTTTGACATAGCTGTAGTTTCCTACACATGCATAAATTTACTTACAGCTGTTTATATTGGTATAACGTCAGTTGTTACCACCTTTAGTACTATATGTGTTGTCACTTAAAATGGCCTTAGGAAGTGTGAACTGTCTTTGACATTGAACAAAAAGATACTGTGTGCACAGGAAGACACGAGCATGGTACAGAAGGGAATAAATTTTACATTAGTGAAACAAATGTTCATAATTGGAAGAACTCCATATTTTCTTGCAAATCAACAATAAGGTGCTGTACAGAACCTTTTTTAAAAAATAAATAAATTAATATACCTACAGTGGATGAAACGGAATTCTTATTTGTTTCTTCATGAAATACGGCCAAAAGAATTTCTTGTCACTCCAAGCAGTGAAGGCAAAAGAAATTGCCAGATCCCTTTGAAGAGATGAAAGAAATTTCACTTCATCAATACGCTGGTGTAACTGATTTGACATGTCATGAAGGATTATTCTTAATTAAATCATTGAATTAATTTAATTGGCTGAATGTTTTTCTTAGTGATAAGAAAAAATATAATGGTACATCTTATGGATGATGGTGTTTTAGATTGGATGAAATATAGCATATAAAATGGATTTTATTATGATTAGGTCTATGTAATGATACTCTTATCATTGACATTAATAGAGATTGAACAAGATTATAGAGGCCTAGAAGTGAGGTTTTGCTGTAGTTGGGCTGATGGAAATGTATCACTAATTGATTCCTTAGATAGAAATGACAGGTGGCTCCAAGATGGTTTTCTTTTATTAAAAACATGTTTGTTATGTAGCAATGCTTATTGTATACATGCTATAGGAAAGGCCCCCACTCTCAGTTATAACACATGAGCTGAACACAAGTCCTCACGTGGTCAGTCATATTTCACTGCCTGAAGCCTGTGGGCAGAACTGAAAGCTACTGGTCAGAAAGTGTTGGGGGCTGTTGGTTCAGCCCTTTCTCCAGTGTTCACTAGCAGCACAGACAAGCATGCACTCCCATCCTGAACCTCTGATATCTCTCTTCACTCCAGTGCCTTCTTATTTGCTAGTCTTCAGGTAAAACAAAAATTTCTTACCAGAAAATCGAGGACTTCGATCTCTGAGTCACTTGGTTTGGTTTTTTCATTCCTTTCAGTCACAAGCAAATTTGAGTTTAAATTGTCACTTTAAAATACAGTTCTGCTGATGGCCTCATCCTGCTTAAAAAATTCTTATACCACCATATTGAGTATTGAATGAGGGTCTTAGATATTGCCACAGTGCCTTAGTGGTTGTAAAATTTTGCATTCCTACTAAAAGTGTATAAGGGTGTCTGTTTTTTCATAGCCTTGCCAACAGCATCTGAATTTTTGACAGTCTGATAGGTGAGAAGTAATAGTTTAGTCTCAAATTTCATTTCTCTTAATGTTGAGTAATGTACATTTTAAAGGGGTAAAAGGAGTCACACTTCTTATCTTTGCCTCTCCCAGTAACCATTGCCAACGAAGTCCTCGTGTTTCAAACCTCAGCTAAAATATCACCTCTTCTCTGGTGTTCTTAATCTTTTAATGTAGGATTAATTGTTCCCTCTTCTGAACTCCCAGGACATGTTATATATAGCTCAGTAATGCCAGAAGGGATGGACCTTGTTCTCTTTCAGTTTTGTATCTCCAGTGATTAACTGGAGTGTGTGGAAAATAATACTTACTAAATATTTGTTGAGTTAATTGAATAATGATTCAAAATCAAATATGATATGAGGAAATTAGTATTTTGGGGCTTGAATTTCAACTGAAAGCTTAAAGCACATGCAAGTAATTGTAACTTTGTTTTCATTGATATTTTCCCATGATTTTCTCAAGTAATAAGTCTTTACAGTGAGAGAATTATAGTATTTTAGAGTTTTTAAGTTTTCTCAATCTTTCTTTTAACGGCAGTAACTAAAAATAACACTAATAAAAAGCATAGCAATCTCATATTTTTGTCTTATTACAAATTACTTTATGTTTTCGAAGTCCAGAATAAATCTGTGTTGTGTTTAAGGGTACTGTGTGATGTTATTTGAAAGGCTGACCCAAGCACTAGTCCTGTAACGCTGTTGTTGTTGTCATGTGTTGTCGAGTCGGACCTGACTCATAGCGACCCCTCCTTGGGTTTCCGAGGCAGTATCACTACCAAAGTAGATTGCCCCATCTTCCTTCCGAGGAGTGGCTGGTGGATTTGAACCGCCACCTTTCTGGTTAGCAGTCAAGTGCCTTAGACACTATGCTACCAGAGCTCCCGTCCTGTTAATGTTATGTTTGCCCTTGTCAGATAAAATATTTCTATAACTCTGTATAAAAGTCCATATAAAAGAGTTTTCATCTGGGAGGTTTTAAAAATACTGTTTTCAAGATAACTAAATTTCATATCTTGTTTAACTGATTACAAAGTAAGCAATAGGACAGTGGATAAGAAATATTTGTTTCTTACACTTGGGGGAATAGGACTTTTTAATGGATATGACAGAGTTGGAAATTGTAGCTGTGATACCATGTGGCTAAGTTATTTTATTTGTTTTCACATTATTTTAGTAATAATGGATTTCTAGTTTTTTGAGGAATAATTTCATTACCCTGTTAAGAAAGGAAGACAGAGTAAAAGGTAGAGGGAGGTGAGAGAATGGCATCTAAGATAATAACTGCCAAGCTCTCAGAAGAGCAAAGGGTGGGGAGGCAGGCGAAAAACGGAAATACTCTTCTCTAAGAGAAATATGAGACTACATAAAAAGATAGAGCCTCAGTGTTCTCTAGGGGAAGGCATAAATAAATCATGTGTTTTTGCTCAGTGGATTAAACATCTGTGAAAATGATTAGAAATGAAGGCCTTGTAGCAAAACAATAAAATGTTTAATGAAATGCTAAGCGCAAAAGCAGATCACATATTTTATCTACACTGTGTTCATAATTATGTAGAAATATATATGCATCTGGGAAATACAGGAAAATAAGAATTGTGTTGGGCGTGTGCATTATTCTCATTTTTGTTACAGTTTTTGTCATAAATAATATTCTGCTGTAAAAAATAAGAAGAAATGTGAAGAATGTGTTCAACTCAACAGCAAGAACGAAACAAAACCAAACCCAAAAAAAGGGAGAGGAAAGTACCAGCCTACCTTTTACATAGTTATTTACTGAGTCACAGAATTTTAGAGCTAAGAATTCTCTTCCAGCAGTTCTCAAGCTTTTGGTCTTAGCACCTCTTTACACTCTGAAGATTATTGAAGACTCCAAAAGGTTTATTTTTAAAATTGTTATTTGGGTGAAAATTTACAGAGCAAATACACTTTCCATACAGCAGTTCACATACACTTTGTCTCATTACATTGACCACAATTTACCACAATGCAATATCTCCC
>NW_006921645.1:13276896-13277428 GCF_000298275.1 Orycteropus afer afer | reverse complement strand
AACCTTGCCCCTTGTCAGCTCCACTATACACCTGGGAATTCAGATCATTCACATAAACTTATAGGACCATTGTCTGCCAACCGTATACATGTTCTTGGGTACACTCCCCACTTCATAGACATACCAAATAGCTCAGCCTGTCCACCCGTCTTTTCTAGCCATATACCCGGTTTGCCTTCACTGACCATGCCTTACTGTATGTGCAAAAGGGTTCATCTTTGTTGTCTGTGTTTCCCATGTACCTCTCTCTTTCTCTTCCTCAATGCTACTATATTGATCACTCATATTTGGTACATTGCCCTTCTCTTCACCCAGATCAAAACTTATCTCTATCTAACAGTATTCCCTACCCTTCCCTCCCACCCCTGGTAACCAACAAAGAAAATGTCCTTCCATAGATAAACGTTTCCTTGTCTTTTACAATAATGGACTAATATTAATACAATATTTGTCCTTTTGTGATTGATTTTACTCAGCATAATGTCCTCCAAGTTCATCCACGTTAGGTGATGTTTTGCAGATTCTACATTAT
>NW_006921645.1:13248960-13249676 GCF_000298275.1 Orycteropus afer afer | reverse complement strand
CAATCTCTTTGCTGGTGTAGAGGAATCCAACTGATTTTTGGATGTTGATCTTATATCCTGCCACTATGCTAAATCTCTCAATTAGTTCCAGTAGAAAATCAAAGTTATTTTGTAATCAGCTGGCAAAATCTTTAGGTTACCTCTAACTAATTTTATCTTTTCTTCTTTTTTTTCCCTGAAACACATTAAAGTCTTTAAAGTTTTACTGGAAACAGAAATATTTTTGTAGCCTGTTTTTCACTTCAAGGAAAATGATGGAACTGTAAATACTGTTATTAGGAGAGAGAGAAAATTCTGAGAGTCCTTTTCATTTCACCCCACACCTGTTCCCCAACTCCCATTTACATGGTGGAACCATGAGTGGAAAGGCCTACTTACTGGGCTGTATCTATTCTGTCTGTTTGCCCTCTTGTCTCTGCTTTTCTTTTGTAATAGAGATTTAAGTGAGGGCCTAGATGTCTAGGTTGCAGTTACAGAACTCTCACTACATCTGATTGCATCACACTGCTGTTTCCTTTCCCTTTGGATCTGGAAAGGTGTTTTGTGGGTTGGAGGAAATAAAAAGAAGATTTAATAATTTGATTCATTGTTGATAGTCCGGTTTATCTACTTCATATAACTTTTTTTGTAATGCATTTTATTGAAATATAATTTATGTACAGTGAAATACACAAAACTAAAGTGACATAGGTCAGTGCTTTTTTTTTTTTTTTTTT
>NW_006921645.1:13236466-13247765 GCF_000298275.1 Orycteropus afer afer | reverse complement strand
TATCTCTCTGATGGCCAATGATTGTGAATGTCTCTTCATGTATTTGCTGGTCACCTAAATATTCTCCTCAGTGAAGTGTCTATACATGATTTCTGCCCATTTTTCAATTGGATTGTTAATCCCTTTGCTGTTGAGGCATTGGAGTTTACTATAAATCTTAAGAGATAAGTCCCTTGCCAGATATGTAATTATCTGCAAGTATGAATTTGTTGCTGTCATTTTGTTATGTGCTTTTTTGTGGTGTTGATTTCTTTGTTTCATATAGTTTTCTGTGCTGAACTTGTTTTATTTATTCATATAACTTTTATTTTTTTAAGAGTTTTCAGCATAGCTTTCATCATTTGCAGCAAATAAGGAAGCAGAGAATAGCTCTCTAACCACTGTTTGCGTCATACAGCTTTTTAAAACTTAACTTCCTAGATTGTTTTCTAAACAGTTGTTTCTTAACTTCGTAGATTGTGTTTGTCCGCATAGAGAATTATGTCCATGTTTCACGTATGGTCAAAAATTATTATGTATTTGTTTAAAAGAGGAGTAAAGATAGAAGAGAATCTATCTTTGAGAAAAATTCAGTCTAACGAAGGAGATGGTATAATAGAGGGAGTCCCGTACTGGATACTTAGGCTCTAATGCCATCCTAGGAGCTCTGGTAGCATAGTGCCTAAGGCACTTGACTGCTAACCAGAAGGCTGGCGGTTCAACCCCACCAGCCACTCCTCGGAAGGAAGATGGGGCAATCTACTTCCGTAGTGATACTGCCTGGGAAACCCAAGGAGGGGTCGCTATGAGTCACGTCTGACTCAAAGGCACATAACAACAACAACAACAATGCCATCCTTACCGTAACTATCTTTGTGACTCTGTCCAATTTCTTAGCTACTTTGAGCTTCAGTTTCTACATCTGTAAATGGGAAAGTTGTTAAATGATGTCTAAGAATGTTTTCTCTTCACTTTGATTATTTATGTTTTCAAGAATTACTAAGTGCCTATGTGCCAGGCATTGTTTTGAATGTTAGAAATACAGTAGACAATGAGCCAGGCATAGCTCCTGCTCTCCTTAATTTTGTTTTATAATTAGATGTGGGATGTCTTTCTCTGTCACTCGAAAGCAGAAATTGTCATCTGAAGAATGCCTGAGTTCTAGTCCTGGCCTTGCATCTAATTTGAGTAGAACATTTGCAAGTTATTTTAATGCTCTGTTCCTTTAGTTTCCTTTCTGTAAAATGAGGAAAATAACACCTGACTTGTTTACCTTATACAGTTGTTTTAGGAGTAATGAAATAATGTGTGTAGAAGTGCATTGGAGTATAATAGTATATAGTAAGATGTGTAGATTATTTTATTTTGCTATAATATTTTACCATATAATTTATTAACGCTTGATTGGGAGAATCCTAGATTCACTTAATCTTTGAACTTCAGGGATGTTTGAAAAATATAAAGTATTTGTTTTTTTCTCTCTTCACAGAAAAAGATAATGCTGAATATGTTTTTAGACACAATGATGGCAGACCCTCCTCCCCAGTGCCTTGTCTGGCTCTCTCTCATGCACAGGCTTGCCCATGTTGAGAATGGTAAGAAGAACTTTTATAATTCACTTCCTTACACTATTAAAATAACAAAACAACAACAGCAGACCAAATTCACTGCCATTGAGTCAAATCTGACTCAGAGTGACCCTATAGGACAGAGTAGAACTGCCCCATAGGATTTACAGGGCTGTAAATCTTTACAGGAGCAGGCTGCCTCATCTTTCTCTTGTGGAGTTGCTGGTGGGTTCAAACTACCAAACTTCTGGTGAGAAACTGAATGCTTTAACCATTGTGCCACCAGAGCTCTTTAGCCTTACATTGTAAGAAGTATGCAAGTTTATTGTTTGTTAAAACCAAACCAAACCAAACTCACTGCTATTGAGTTGATGCCTACTCATTGTGACCCCCTTTGGGTTTCCAAGGCTGTAAATCTTTACATAAGCAGACTGCCTCATCTTTCTTTCATGGAGTAGCTAGTGGGTTTGAACCACTAGCCTTTTGGTTTGCAGCTAAATGCCTTAAACACTACACCATCAGAGCTCCTTGATTATTTATAAAGTCCTTAGCTTTTATCACTGACAATTGAAATTGAAATTTGTTAGCACTCCATCCCCTTCTGAATCCAACTTGCATTTCAGAAGTTCTCTGTCAGTACATTGCTGCAACCATTTTTGAATTATCTTCAGTAAGATTTTAGTTGCATGCCATATTAATGATATTGTTTGATAATTTCCACATTCTGTGGGACATGGAACGAGGAATATCGTTGCTGATGTCAGATGGATCTTGGCTAAAATCAAAGTACACCAGAGAGATGTTTACTTGTGTTTTATTGACTACACAGAAGCATTCGATTGTGTGGATCATAACAAATTATGGATAACATTGAGAAGAATGGGAATTCCAGAACACTTGAAGAACTCATGAGGAACCTGTACATAGACCAGGAGGCTATTGTTCAAATAGAACAAGGGGACACTGTATGGTTTAAAATCAGGAAGGGAGTATGTCAGGATTGTATCCTTTCACCATACTTATTAAATTTGTATGCTGGGCAAATAGTCCGAGAAGCTGGACTATATGTGAAGAAGAACATGTCATCAAGATTGGAGGAAGGCTCATTAACAACCTGCGATACACTGAAGACACAACTTTGCTTGCTGAAAGTGAGGATGACTTGAAGAAGTACTTACTGATGAAGACTACAGTCTGGAATATGGATTACACCTCAGTATAAAGAAAACAAAAATCCTTACATTTGGACCTATAAGCAGCATCACGATAAATGGAGAAAAGATTAAAGTTGTCAAAGACTTCATATTACTTAGTTCTACATTCAACACCAATGGAAGCAGTAGTCATTGTATCAGATGACATGGGCAAATCAGCTGCAAAAGACCTCTTTCAAGTGCTGAGGAGCAAAGATGTCTCCTTGAGGACTAAGGTGTGCCTGACACAAGCCGTGGTATTTTCAGTGACCTCTTATGCATGTGAGAGCTGGACAATGAATAAGGAAGACTGAAGAAGAGTTGATGCTTTCAAGTTTTAATGTTGGAGAAGAATACTGAAAGTACCATGGACTGCTAAAAGAACTAACAAGTCTGTGCTGGAAGAAGGGCAGCCAGAATGCTCCTTGGAGGCGAGAATAGCCAGCCTTTGTCTCACCTACTGTGGTCATGGAGTAAGAAGGGACTATTCCCTAGAGAATGATATTATGCTTGGTAAAGTGCAGGGTCAACCAGAAAGGGGAAGACCCTCGACAAGATGGACTGACACAGTGGCTGCAACAATGGGCTCTGGTATAGCAAGGATCGTGGGGCTGGCACAGGACTGGGCAGTGTTTCGTTCTGTTGTGCATAGGGTTTCTATGAGTCGGGGACGACTTGATGGCACCTAACAACAATAGCACTCCATCACAGTCCTATGGTTTTAGCTTTCAAAAGAGGAATATTTATTTATTTAAAAAAAAGAAAAAGAAAGAACGTGGTATTTATTATTTAGACAGGATGCCAAGAAGTAGTAGAGTCATTAAATATTATGGTTCAACCTCTAGGTTCTAGTTCAAACCCTAGATTCCATATGGTTGTTTTCTGCTTGAACCTATGACCTCTGTTTTTTTTTAAATGATCAAATCTTAGTTCTGAAAATTAGATATATTCAATATCAACAATTAAAACTATAATTATTTCAGAAAAAAATATACAGTAGATAAGATATAACTTAGCTCTAGGTTCTACATCTTTATTTTTTTTCATTTATTATTTTACTTTCAGTCTACTCTTAGTATTTTTCTGAATGATTTCATTTAAACCTTCATTTTGCTTTGAACTGAAATGGTAATTATCTCTTACAACCAAAGACCCACTTGCCATTGAGTTGATTCAACTCATGGTGTAAAGCGCTTAGCTGCTAACGAAAAGGTTGGCGGTTCAAGTCCATCCAGAGGTGTCTCGGAAGAAAGATCTAGAAATCTACTTCTAAAAAAAATTAGACATTGAAAAACGCCATGGAGCACAATTCTACTCTGACACATAGGGAGCTGCCACTTATCTCTTGGTAACTTCTCATTTTCGTTGCTGTTGCTATCAGTTTACCTCCTTTTTAAAATTGTTTTGCGTTTATTAAAGGGAATGTCCTAGGTTTTTTTTTTTAATACAACCTGTATTATTGTTTAATACAGCCTCCCTTCTCTCAAGGTTCTTACCTGTCTTTATTCACTCCATAAAAGAGAACAAGGAGGAATAGTGTAGAAGCCATTTAAAAGCAGTCTTCTCTTTCCCTCCCTGTAAGAATGAAGTATATACTTCCATGCTCTTCATCTTCTCCCCTTCCTTTCCATACATTTCTTTTTAAGTTTTCAGTCTTTTACCTAAATATGGCTTTAATTCACAGGTACCTCAGATTCAGGATTATGTGCTCAGAGAACTGGAATCTTTTGTATAGACTAAGCTCCAAAAACCAAACTCACTGCCATCGAGTTGATTCCGACTCATAGACCCTCTTTGGGTTTCCGAGGGGGTAAATCTTTATGGAAGTAGATTGCACAGTCTTGTTTCCCTGAAGTTGCTGGTGAGTTTGAACTGCCAGCCATCTGGTTAGCAGTCAGATGCCTTAGGCACTACACTACCAGAGCTCCATGTATAGACTGAAACAGCTAAATTTTTTAGCATGATTTTGAGATAGAAATTTAAATTAAGAAATTATTATGATGTTATTGGCTTTTGGAGGCAGTGCTTTTCTAGCCTTAAATGTTTTAGTAGTTTCATACCTAAGCCATTGTCATAAAATCATTTGTATCTGGTAAACAAAGTAGAATTTCATTTGTTGTTAGCCATACGAATATCTTGTTGTGTCTTTATATATAGAGTATTTTTTAATGATTACTTTCTTGTGTGGTCAGTGATATTATTTTTTCTGAGAAATGTTATGAAATCATTGAAGTTCTAGAAATAAAACATGTTACTTGTCTCACTAAAATTTGCTTTATATGTTTTATTTTTTGTGATAGGAAGCAAGTTTTAAAATTAATGGTATTTTTGATAGAGAGGGAGAACAATGTAGAACAAAACTCAAAACCATTTGGAGGAAAAAAAAAGGGGGGCAGGGGGACCAGGTTTGCTGGTCCAATAGAGCCTGGTGAAACCACTGAGACTATGGCCCCTAGATGCCCTTCAGGTTTGGAATTGAACCCACACCTGTGGTTTCCAGCCAAACAAAAGACAGGCATATGAGTTGAACATTTACTTCAGGTAGATACATTCCTTGGAGAGAACAATCATGGGAGAAAGAAGGGCTGCTTATGCACAGGGAAACAGCTCAGGGGGCAGGAGTGCATGGAGGGATGGACACTGGGAAGGGGTAACTATAGGGAGGAAGAGGGAGGGAAGCTGTTGCATTGTGGTAAACTGTGGTCAATGTCATGAGACAAAGTATGTGTGAACTGGTGTATGGAAAGTGAATCTGCTTGTAAATCTTCACTCAAATCACACACACAAAAAAGTATTCTTAGATTTTTTTTTTTTTTTTGCTTTGGGCCCTTTAATACACTTGCGAAATTCAGCACTTTAATTATATTGAAGTTACTATTCATCAAATACTCATTTCCTTAAGCAACAGTTGCATTTTTTATATTTATTTACTAATCCAAATGTATATTACTTATATGAAGATAACTACCACATGGTGCATGCTACCAAATTTTACCAGAGCCTGCCTAATCTCTATTGTTCTTATTTATAACCTGACCCAGCACATGTGGGCTTTTTTTTCCTCATTCTGGTTCTCTGCTTTTCTACCTGGCCACCCATTCCCCTGCTTTGTGTGAATACCGTGCTCTTGATTAGTTTAGAAGAGAATTGAAGAAAACCGTATAGACATACATGTTCAACACAAATTATCAGAATATAGTTGATAATTTAATGTTAGTAGACATATTTCATTTAGTGTTCACCCCCAATTATTGTTTTTTATTTATAGTTTATCCATTTATTTAAGTGTGTGACTCAGTGGGTTTTAGTATATTCAGAGACATTAACTATTTCCACACACAATTTTAGAACATTTTCATCACCCCACAAAGAACCCCACACCCATTAACAGTCACTCTCCATTCTTTTTTCCCCTGCCACAGCCCCTAGCAACTACCATCCAAATTATTAGTTAAAATTATAAATACTGGCTGCTCTAATCTCTGATGTTGACTACATTGATGTTAACTCCAGACTGATAAGGGAATAGTGTTCTCTAGTGCAACTATACTAGTTTGTATAGTTTTAATTTAAAGGACACACTCTGGTTAGCACTTTGATACTTTAGAAGTATGTCATTGACAGGAAGCTTTAATTTCTTAGAGGAAATTCATTCTTTGTATTTCTCATTTCTTATTTTATTTCTTTGATGCTCTTGTTACATTGTTTTCCTCACCTAGTCCTTTTTTTTTTCCCCCAGTTAGTTTTGATTCCCTAGCTAACACACATTTTTGGAAGCAAGATTAAGTATCCTTATAATTGAGATGAAATGGCTAAGACTAGCTTTTTATCTATAGTGCTAAAAAGAGTTGTTCAAAAAATATGAATACTATATTCCTCTTCGCTGTTGACTTTTATTTCTTATGTTCAGAGTTGATTGCCAGAGGGAACAATTCTTATACCAACATTTAAAAGTAATCTATAATATACAGTTGTGCATTGCCCATGATAGTATCTCCACTTTCCACTCAGTGAACTACAGCTTCTGAATAGTCCCTCATATAAGAGACGCCCAGTAATTTCTGTGAATCCTTACTGCAGTTTTCCATAAGGTAATGTGCTGTGTTAGGTGGCAAAAAGAGCATAGGTTGCTGAGTTACCTTCCTCCAAATAGCTGTCCCTTTGTTGGTGTAGGGTATTTTATTTTTTGTGGCATTAAGAGCTCTGACTTAAAACTAATACTTAACTATGTTTGCCCTTACTTTTCACCATTTATCATTTGTGCCCAGGTATGTGACAACATTTAATTCAGCATACTTTTTAAGGCCTTTAGTCCAATGAATTATGTAAAATACTGTTTGCAGGTAACAAACACATAACACACAATCCTTGCTCTCAAGGATTTTATAGGTATTGAAAGAAACAGATGCATACACATTCAAAAATAAACCATCCCTAAAACCAACAGCAAGGTTGGAAAAGCAATCTTTGGGTGAAGACTTCTCTCTCTTCCTCATTTCTATGCTTATCTAAACTTTAAGAAACATGAGTTTCAAGAAGTGTTCACGATCATTAGCCATCAGAGAGATGCAAATCAAAATGACAATAAGATACCATCTCACCCCAGGACTAATTGGAAAGTTCAACAAGACAGAAAATAACAAATGCTGGCAAGGATGTGGAGAGATTGGGACTCTCATACACTGCTGGTGGGACTGTAAAATGGTACAACCACTGTGGAAAGCAGTATGGTGATTCCTTAAAAAGCTGGAATTAGAAATAGCATTTGACCCAGCAATCCCATTCTTATATATATGTCCTAAAGAACTGAGAGCCAGCACAAGAACAGATATATGCACACCCATGTTCACCACAGCACTGTTTACAATAGTAAAAAGACAGAAGCATCCTAAGTGCCCATCAACAGAAGAATGCATAACCAAACTATGGTACATACACACAATGGAGTACTATGCAACACTAAAGAATAATGTAGAATCTGCAAAACACCACATAACATGGATGAACTTGGAGGACATTCAACTAAAAACTCAGTGCCATCGAGTCAAATCCGACTCATAGTGACCCCTCCTTGGGTTTCCAAGGCAGTATTACTACGGAAGTAGATTACCCAACCTTCCTTTCGAGGAGTGGTTGGTGGGTTTGAACCACCAGCCTTCTGGTTAGCAGTCAAATGCCTTAGGCACTATGCTACCAGAGCTTCTTATGCTGAGCGAAATAAGTCAATCACAGAAGGACAAATATAGTATTAGTTCATTATTTTAAAAAGTCAAGGAAAGGTTTATATACGGAAGGATAGTTAGTTTGTTGGTTACCAGGCCGGGGAGGGGAGGGGAGGGAATACTGCAAAAAATAAAAAGCATTGACCTATGTAATTTTAATTTTGTGTATTTTACTGTACATAAATTATATTTCAATAAAATATATTTTTTTAAAAAATAATAACAATACAAAAAATTTGACTTTCATTAAGAAAGAAATTGATGATTTTCACAAGAATTAAAAGCAATAAAGGTGAGTATTATTACATACACAATCCGGCAATGATAGTCATAACAATGATTTAGGAGTGGATGCATAGATAGACACTCAATGTGAACAGGGCTGGGAAGGTGAATAGGACTACACCCATAAATGAATGAATGAATGAATAAATAAATATATATATATATATATATTTATATATAAATATAACAACCAGCCACTCCTCGGAAGGAAGGTTGGGCAATCTACTTCCGTAGTGATACTGCCTCAGAAACCCAAGGAGTGGTCGCTATGAGTTGGGTCGACTCCACAGCACATAACAACAACAACATATATATACATACATATACATACATACATATATATACATACATATATATATATATATGTATATATATGTTTGACAAAGGCTTACTCTACCTGTATATTTCTATGTGCTGTAAATATATCCATGTGTAGTAGAGCAGACCATGTACAAAGTTATGCAAATGTCTTAGTCATAACCAAACACTGTGAGGGAATGAGTCGCTGGATATTGAGTTTGTCATTTTCAAAGGTGGATTGGAATATAACACGCTAAATTGAAAGAGTTTGTTTTTTATTATTTAAGTCTTGTTGTTGTGAATGGCTGGTTGCATTAACTAGCTAGCAGGCAATTTAGATGTTTTGGTTCTGATGTTGTCTTCATCCTTCCCTTTATATTACATTTGTTTTTTCTCTGTATTGACTTTATTCTCCAATTGAAAATTCTTTCTTTGTTCCTGTTATCTCATCCCTTCTCCCCTCCCTGCTTCTTTTCCCCTTTCCTCTCCCTTCTGCTAGTCTTCCATCCTGTGGAGTGTTCCTACTGCCGATGTGAGAGTATGATGGGCTTCCGGTACCGATGCCAGCAGTGCCACAACTACCAGCTCTGCCAAAACTGCTTTTGGCGTGGCCATGCCAGTGGCCCTCACAGCAACCAACACCAGATGAAGGAGCATTCCTCTTGGGTAACTCTGTTTTGTGTTTCAGTCTGTCCCTGACTGTTCATCAATGACAGCTCTTGGGCCAGTTTCCTATAGATTACTACCAGGAAAGGATATGATATATTAATAAAATCTTAGTACTAACATTTATACTGGGAGTTGCAAAAGTGCTGTGTTGCTTCACTTGATTTTGAAAGGAGGATTTTAAAATTGCTGGAGGTGGAGATATTAGTTACATTTGAAGTGGTCCCTTTCTTTAGTAAAATTAAATATTTCAGTGCTCCCAGTCCAAAGTGAAAAGTTAGTTTCTTTTCATTTTGAAATTGTTCAAGAAGTATCTCCCCAAATGCTTAGTCTTCTGAACTTTGAAATTCTTTTTTTTTTTCCCCTAAGCAATTTTTCTTTGTTTATAGACATTAAATGTTGAAAGAACACTGCATAAAATAAAGGAGTTAAAGTCTTTGCCTGTTTAAGGTTGGGGAAAATATTGTACTTTACAGCCATTGCCATAATTGGGATATATTCTGACCCTCAAAATAGTCTTTAGATAACAATATTTGGGTAGCAGTTGATGTTTGATTTTTCTGTGACATGCTTAGTAACATCATCTTTTTTTTTTTTTTTTTTTTCTTGTTCAGTTGATTTCCAGAGTTTTAAAACTCTGGTAAACTGTGTTTTAAAATAGAGTTTTAAAACTCTATGGTAAAAATGCCATACTTTTCTTTTCCCAAAAATTGCTGTAGTGTTTGTTTTAAAACCTTCCCCTCTAGTTTTGGTTTGTTAGTTGGTTGGTTTGCTCAACACTAGAAAAATACATAGAGTCAGAAGTGTAATTCATAATCTGTGTTCTTAAGCTTGATCATCCTGCTGGATTTCAAGATCAGAAAGTTTCAGTAACCAGGATTTCTTTCCTTCTGTCTTCTTAAAATCCAACCAAGAAAAAGCATATGATCTCAAATCAGGCATTAGTGGGTTTTGTTTTGTTTGTTTTTTAAGAAAAGAAACATTTTGACTTGTGTATACATTATGTATATCTCTGATGATATATTACAGTTTTTTTTAATTAAGTAGGTTTTTAGTTATATACAGTTAACCATGTTGTTCTTTATACAGTCCAGCTTCTCAGATTATTTGTTCACATACAAATTGAATAAGTGAGGTGAAAGGACACAACCCTGACACACACCCTTCCTGACAGTATACCTTTGTTCTATTCTAACAACCACGTCTTTATCTATGTACAGGTTCGTCATGAGCATAATGAAGTGTTCTGGAATTTCTGTTCTTCACAATGTTATCCGTAATTTGTTATAATCCACACAATCAAATGCTTTTGCACAGTCAATAAAACACAAGTAAGCATTTTTCTTTTATTCTTTGCTTTCAGCCAAGATCCATCTGACATCAGCAATGGTATCCCTTGTTCCACATCCTCTTCCAAATCCAGCTTGTATTTCTGAAAGTTCCATGGTAGTATACTGCTGCAATAGTTTTTGAATTATCATCATCAGAGTTTTACTTGTGTGTGATATTAATGGTGTTGTTTGATAATTCTGCATTATCACCTTTCTTTTGGAATGGGCACAGATATGGATCTCTTCCAGTCAGTTGGCCAGGTAGCTGTCTTCCAGATTTCTTGGCATAGACAAGTAAGTGCCTCCAGTGCTGCATCCATTAATTGAAACATCTCAGTGGAAATTCTATTAATTCCTGGAGGCTTGTTTTTCACTGATTCCTTCGTTGCAGCTTGGATGACGACTTTCAATGCCATTCCTTCCTGATTACATGCTACCTTCTGAAATGGTTGAATATCAATCAACTTTTTTTGGTACAGTGACTATGTATGTTCCTTCCATCTTCTTTTGATGTTTCCTGCATCATTCAGTATTTTTCCCATAGAATCCTTCAGTGTTGCAACTTGAGACTTCATTTTTTTCCTTCAGTTCTCTCAGCTTGAAAAATACCAAACATGTTCTTCCCTTTGGATTTTCTAATTCCAGGTCTTTGTACATTTCATTATGATATTTTATTATGTCTTCTTGAGCTGCTCTTTGAAATCTTCTGTTCAGCTCTTTTACTTCATCATTTCTTCCATTCACTTTATTTTTTA